>NC_053489.1:353261603-353561603 GCF_905171775.1 Rana temporaria | reverse complement strand
TCACTATCCCATTATTTGTTAGGGGAGTCCCTACCTCTAAAAGAAAGTCATTGTGATAAATAAAGAATGCATAAGAAAAAGAGAAAGTCATTGTGACAGTATATGGGGCATATAGAAAAATGTTCTATAGATATAAACAGATCCTTAGAAGGTTTTATATTGGAAACCATAGGTGGACAACCAATTTTGTAAAACTCATGTGGTTGGTTAATTAACCACTTAGCAAGGGCATTATGAAATCTTGATGAGTTGCACGGCTTGTTTTCATCTACATGTAGCTAGGTGGGCACTCACCATCATCCAGCAGTCTTCACAGCTCTTTTCCGCTCATCTACTAACAGCCGGCTGTGTGATCATTGCTCTCTCCCTGTGGAGATCCAAGGACCTGCACAGCTCATCCTGCAGTGTCAGAGACTACATATATAGCAGTATTGTGAGAGGGCATATGCCCACCTTTCTTTTTACCTAGATGCACAAAGAGACTGCTAGCAGACAACGGTCTAGCAAAAGATACTATCCCCAACCTTTGTATTACTCTATTCTATTTACACAATTGCTCATTGCTTATTTAAAGGTGCACCCTTCCTTCATACAAACATTTCTAAAAAGGTATTCACATGGTCCCATTGCGTTGCACCAGTGGTCACAAGGGAGCTGGCGGCCTTCTTAAGCCTCTCCTCCACAACCAGTGTTGCACTCTCAACAGGCACCATTAATACACAGTGATTATGAACAGTCTCCTGATATTATTTAAGCCAGGGCTCGACAAATCCCGGTCGCCAGGTCGCCATGGCGACTAGAAATAGGGTCCTGGCACTGGGCTTGAAGGGGGGAAAAAAAAAAAAAAGTTTTTTTTTTTTGTGAGCTGGCGCCATCTGGTGGTGAGCCGTTGGTATTACAAGTTATTACCACCAGATGTGTAAGCTGGCGCCATCTGGTGGTGGCCATTGGTATTACAAGTTAAGCATTACAATTTTAACAGCAATTCTAATGTAATTTTTCACTATTTTTCACTATTTTCACTGCCATCTTCCTCCCTCTAATTAGAACCCCCAAACATTATATATATTTTTTATCCTAACACCCTAGAGAATAAAATGGCGATCGTTGCAATACTTTCTGTCACGCTGTATTTGCGCATCGGTCTTACAAGCGCACTTTTTTTGGGAAAACTTACACTTTTTTTAATTAAAAAATAAGACAACAGTAAAGTTATTCCCATTTGTTTTAATATTATGAAAGATAATGTTATGCCGAGTAAATTCATACCCAACATGTCACGCTTCGAAATTGCGTCCGCTCGTGGAATGCCGACAAACTTTTACCCTTTAAAATCTTCATAGGCGACGTTTAAAAAAATCTACAGGTTGCATGTTTTGAGTTAGAGGAGGTCTAGGGCTAGAATTATTGCTCTCGCTCTACCAATCGTGGCGATACCTCACATGTGTGGTTTGAACACCGTTTACATATGCAGGTGCTGCTCACGTATGCGTTCGCTTCTGCGCGCAAGCTCGTCGGGACGGGGTGCGTTTTCTGGCTCCTAACTTTTTTTAGCTGGCTCCTAGATTCCAAGCAAATTTGTCAAACCCTGATTTAAGCATTGACATTCACTTTGTGGTACCATTGCTTACTCCTTCAGATTGTGTGCATTGCTGTAAATATTTTGTAAGTCAGGGGGTCTCAAACTGGTATAGTCCCATCATGCCTTTGCCTGAGGTAATCATGTTACTGTAACTGTCACCCTTGCCATAAGTTGTTACTTGAGCACCATTAAGGTATTCAATACAACTGTGCCCCTTTTATTCTGTGCTTGGTAATATTGGTGAACATTATTGGTCTAACTATGTCTGTAGAGTTTCAGAAGGGTTGAGGATGAGGAGTTTACAGGGTCAAGCAGCACCAGAGGACGTGCATCATCCATGGCTCCTACGTGGTAAGCGCTACATACAGACAACCCTTACTGCATAAGAGATTTTCTGGGTAAGGTGAACTAACCCATTACAAAGATAAGGAGCACAATAACATATGCTATAATTCTCTTATTAGCTCACTGCATGCTATGTAAATCCATAGCTGTTATAGGTATACAAGATGATTGGTCAAAACATTGATACTGTTTCCTGTTATTAAAGCAAAATCTCACCTTTTTCTGGATATAATCGATAAAGTTTTCTAAATCTGCATCTTCCCGATAACGGATGATTGCCTTGGACATTACATTAGAGGCTTTTTCTAAAACCTGAAATAGAAACAATCGACCATCCTTTAGAATTTTAGATGGAACATGTTATCTTAGTAACCCCTTAATGACTGGGGTCAAAACAAACTTTAAGGCCCAGATCCAACTTTGCAACTTTGAGATGTGTTAGTAAAACTGTACATATGATTGCAAATACTTTGTGTATCCAGATGAATTGTATCTTTTTTTTATAGAACAAATTGGGCTTTAATTTGGTGGTAAATGGTAATGGTCATCTGATTTGTTTCTATTATCAAAGGAAAACTGGCCCAAAATAGTAACTTAGCTGTATATTTCTTGATATTGTCATAACCTACCACCAAAGAACAACAACAACAGAAATTCTCCTGCTCCTTATGATTGCAGAAATACCATATATGTGTATAATACTTGTTGTATGTAATGTACACGTAATAGGGCCTGAGAAACAATAATACAAATTTTAGCTTTTTTTTATCCTACCTAAAACACACTGACAATGACACTGCCATTGATACAATTTTTTTTAAAAACACACATTTAAAAAAAAAAATCCTACCTAAAATATACTGGCCCGGATTCACAAAGCACTTACGCCTACGTATCTCGAGATACGCCGCGTAAGTGCAAATATGCGCCGTCGTATCTATGCGCCGTGCCCACAATCTGAGATACGCCTAAAATTAGGCTTCCTACGACCGACGTAACTTGCCTACGCCGTCGTATCGTGGGCGCATATTTACACTGGGCGCATTTGCCGCTCCTATTGATTTTCTATGCACATATGCAAATGAGGGAGATACGCCAATTCACGAACGTACTTGCGCCCGGCGCATAATATATGCGATTTGCATAAGTCATACGTCCGGCGTAAAGTTATTCCCCATATATGAGGCGCAACCCATGCAAAGGTATGGACCAGGGAACACAGCCGTCGTATTTTACGTAGTTTACGTAGTACGTGAATAGGGCTCGGCATAGGTTAAGTTCACGTCGTAGGCAGTGATCCGTCGTATCTTAGGGAGTAGTTCCGACGTGATTCTGAGAATGCGCACTGGGATACGTCCACGGGACGGCGCATGCGCCGTTCGTTTTAAGTACTTGTATGGCACTCGGCCCATCATTTGCATGGGGTCATGGCTCATTAGCATGGCTCACGCCCACTCCCACCTACGATGGCTTACGCCGAGGGAACCCAGCGCAGTTTGGGAGGCAAGTGTTTTGAGAATTCGGTGCTTGCCTCTCTGCGCGACGTCGGCGTAGCGTATATTAGATACGCTACGCCGGCATAAATATGCGCCAATGTATGTGAATTCGGGCCACTGACTCTAACATCCTGATCCTGACACTGACCTAGATCAAATCTTGATCTAGCTATTTTTTCCTTTTTTTATTCTTTTTTTTAATACACTTATTTTTCTCCCTTGGCAAGGAGGTAAACAATCTCAGGCCCAGGCTGCACAGTGACTGATCAATGTAATAGCCAATCAGAGGCAGGTGATCAGAAACCAGGACATAGTTACATGGTTACATAGTTAGCCAGGTTGAAAAAAGTCCATCTAGTGCAGGGGTCTCCAAACCCCGGCCCGTGGGCCACATCCGGCCCGCTTCTGTGTTTTATCCGGCCCGCCCGGCGCCCACCCGCAGCTGGCAGGTCCTACAACCAAAGTCGCACACCCGCCCATGCTTCCACGCCGTGCTTTTTGTTTGGCTGCTGGGACCGCCGATATCCCGGCAACCAGTGACGTCACAGGCGCGGCACCTCCCCTCGTCGGGACTCAGGAGTGGCTGGGAGCTGCAGAAGCCGGCTACTGCGGAGGCAAGTGTTACACAATGCCGATGGGGACATTGCTGTGCTGAGCTGCTGGGGACACTGCTGATGACATTTATGTGCTGCTGGGGACACTGCTGATGTGGATGTAAACCCAAAAAATATATATTTTTTTTTTTATGTCACAACGTAGAGTATAAGATGTCCTATCATCTGTGCCCAGTCTTGCCATACAGAGTTAATCCAGCTCTGAACAATCCCCTTTTATTGTTCAGTGAAAATTAACAGACTTCCAGATAAAACCCTGTCTAAATACAAAGTCCATTCCTCTCTCCTTACTTTGAGTGACAGGTTATTTACATATCTAGCTTGGACATGTTTATCATATGCAGGGCCGATCCGCCCTTTAGGCTCACTATGCAAGCCGCTTAGGGCCCCGAAAAGCTGCGAAGGGCCCCCCAAATTACTAGAGGCCCCGCCTGGTGAGAAGTCATTTTCGCCCCCTCACCCCGCTTCTCACTCGCTGGCTGCATGGGAGAAGAGGTAAGAAGTCAGCACCCCCTGCTTCTCAATTTAATGTAAGATGTCATTTCCGACAGCAGAACACCCCCTCCCCCCGCTTCTCAACTTTCTTTAATGTGACATTACACTGTCTGTTAGCATACAAGGTTTGTATTCAATAAGCAACAACCACTATATGTCATTGCTGTGTGCCTACTACATTGTATGATCACTAGATGGCAGTGTTACGTTTGTGAGTTCATGTTTTGTCTATGCCTTATAAGTAATAAAAGAGTTCCTGAAGCAGTTTTTCACAGAGAAACAACAGACTGTCTGCCATGTACTTTGTCTAGCCCCAAAAGATTATATCTAACACTGTCGTCAGCGCCCCCCGCTTCTCATCATTTTTAATGTGCCATGTCATTTTGCTTAGGGCCCCAGGGAGATCAGGACCGGCACTGATCATATGTTATGTTATGTTTATCATTATATGAGGTGATCCACAGGTCATAGTATATTACCAGGGTGTGTTATGTGGGGGAGGGGTGGATTTGTCACTTTTTATACTGTGGATCACCTCATATTATGATAAACATAACATAACATATGATAAACATGTCCAAGCTAGATATGTAAATAACCTGCCACTCAAAGCAAGGAAAGAGGAATGGACTTTGTATTTAGACAGGGTTTTATCTGGAAGTCTGTTAATTTTCACTGAACAATAAAAGAGGATTGCTCAGAGCAGAATTAACTCTGTATGACAAGACTGGGCACAGATGATAGGAAATCTTATACTCTACATGGTGACATAAAAAAAATGTTTGGGTTTACATCCACTTTAAAGTAACCTATTTAGAAAATGTGCATATTCAAAGAGCCACTAAATCATTTGTTGTGTGTAGGATGAAATATACCTTGTTGATCGTTCCTTCAGCTATTCATTCCTCCCATATTCTCTGTGCTTGCACTGCAGCCTGAGATTGTATAAACCAGCTGTTGTCATCTACTGCAGTGTTTCTCAACTCCAGTCCTCGGGGCGCACCAACAGGTCATGTTTTCAGGATTTCCCTCAGATCAAACTGCTGTGGTAATTACTAAGGCAGTGAAACTGATAAAATCACCTGTGCACAATAATGGAAAGCCTGAAAACATGACCTGTTGGTGCGCCCCGAGGACTGGAGTTGAGAAACACTGATCTACTGAGCATGCTTCAGTTTCAGTTCCCTTCTAAGCTGATAATTTCTTCTTCTCTCTTATCTGTGCAGCCCGTGTAACTATAGATTCACAATTGTGGGCATATACACGGTTGAAAATGACACTCTCCTCCTCCATGTCCTTCTATTGCTAAACACTATGGGGCGGGATATAGTATGCTGATTGATTAGATTCACTTAGAATTTGACAGAAATGCTTAGTTTTTTCAATAAATCAGTATTAAAGATATCAAATGTAATTGCTAATGCCTGTTAAGTTAGAAAGAGCCTTAAATGCAGATGCTGTCTGAAGAAAATAAAAGCTAGTGTCAATCATCTTTGACTCCGCCTACATCATATTAATGCACAAAAAAATAAGCGTTTGATGTTCCATAAAGATTAAGAGAGAGCTGTAAAACATTTTTTATAATGTAATTTAAATTGCTGTTTTTTTTTTGTTTTGTCATCCGACTGGCACAGCACCAATCAGAATTGTGCAGACACAGACTGCAGTAAAAGAAGCCCCTCCCTGCAGATGCCAAGGAAAAGGGAAAAATGATGTGACCACACAACAGCGCTGCAGAAATAAGGTACTTATGGAGTATTGAAAAAAAAAATACAGTAGCATGATATACTGCATATGATTTATGTGAATGAATTTTGGCAATTAACATTTCTCTGTTTAGTATCACTCTAAGACAGGTGTACAGTACTTACCATTCCTGAGAATATAAAGCCAAGAATGGCTGCAACAAGCTGAAGAATTAAGACCAGCAGAAGCATAGCAGCAAACTGAAAAAAAAAAAAAAAACATCTAGTAACTTTTTAACTATGGTTTTTAAACATGCATATAGACAAGGTATGAAAGAGGTAGAAGTAAAATGATGCTAGTAAACTTATTTATTTTGTTACCATGGTTTCTAAATAGGTGAGCAGAAATCAGTAGCACAGCATCAAGGATACGAATAGCCATGGCCCCCCCGGCCATGTTCACACATGGTTGGTTGACTGGCGTTTTTCCACACTGGGTGAACACCGGTCACCTCTAGGGCACATAGGGCCAGATTCACCAAAGAGATACGACAGCGTTTCTCCTGATACGCCGTCGTATCTCTGTTTCTATCTATGCGACTGATTCATACAATCAGTTACGCATAGATAGCCAGAAGATCCGACATGTGTAATTGTTTTACATTGTCGGATCTTAGGATGCAATACCGCGGCCGCCGCTGGGGGGAGTTTGCGTCGTAAAAACAGCATCGGGTATGCAAATTAGGAGTTACGGCGATTCCCGATGGATTTTCGCGTTCGCTACGTCGCCGCTAGTCTAGTTTCCCGCCGCAAAGTTAGTTGTTTTTTTTGGTGCCCTAACTGTAGTCAGCAATCGTATTGCTGTCTAAAGTATGGCTGTCGTTCCCGCGTCGAAATTTAAAATTTAACGTCGTTTACGTAACACGTCCGGGAATACGGAAGTACGCTACGCGCGTCGCCGTTCGAAAAAATGACGTCAAGGCGCGCAAAGCACGGCGGGAGTTAGGAAACGGAACATGCGCAGTAGGTCCGTCGCGGGAGCGTGCCTAATTTAAATGGCACACGCCCATTTTAATTGGCCCGCCTTGCGCCGGAGGCCGCCGGCGTAGTTTTCATCGCAAGTGCTTTGTGAATCACTTGCGATGAAAACTTGCGGCGGTGTAACGTATCTACGATACATTACGCCGCCGCAGTTCTATGTGAATCTGGCCCATAGAGAACAATTATTTTCTATGTGCTCCATGTACACTGCAATGCAGCCGGGAGGTGTGATGCATTGAGCTGTGATAAAATGCAGACATGCTGGTGGGCACTGCAAATCACTGCACAGCAGCTCAATGCACTGTGCTGCTGTGCGGAGACATGGACAAACTGTCACTTTGTGCACTTTAAACAAAGTTAAAGTGAATGTAAAGCCACTCTCATCCTTTCTAAACTACTGCCATAGTGCTGATCTACAAGGATATACATGCCTCCTGCATGTATCCTTGCCTGTCAAATGTCTCTCCTCTGTCTGTTATAAGACCTGAAAAACTGCAGATTCTGTAGGTGGATCTGTTGTCTGGAGCTCAGTGGGTGGAGTCGTGATGTCAGTAGACTCCCCGCCCACCTCTACTCTCCCCTTGTCAACATGCATTTTGTCCTGTGTATTACTTACACTGAATTCTGCTATGATCACTAACATCCAGTCAAAATCCAGAAAAGTAACCACATGTTTTCAGAAAAGGAGTGGAGGTGGGAATTAAAAAATAATGCCTGTATCCAGACTAGTGCATGAGATATGTAAATAACCTGTCACTCACAGCAAGGGGGCGGAACGGACTAAGGTTTTTCTCTGTAAGTCCGTTTTATCTCACGGAACAATAAAAGAGGATTGCTCAGAGCTGGATTAACTCTTTGTGGCAAGACTGGGCACAGATGATAGGAAATATTTTACTCTACATTGTGACAGCAAAAAAAATGTGCATCACACCTCCCCCTACTGTTCCGCACTGCAGCACAAAACTGACAGCTGTCCACATGATAACATAGAGCATTTAGCATGAGAGCAGTGTTAATTGGACCTTAACCCCTTGCCGACCGCTGCACGCCGATATACATCAGCAGAATGGCAGTGGTGGGCAAATGGGCATACGGGTACGTCCCCTTTAAGAAGCCATGCGGCGGACTCTCCGTGACTGTGCCCGCGGGCTCTGCGAACTCGATGTTCGCCGGCGGCCCGCAATCGTGTCAAGGAGAGGCAGAACGTGGCATTTCCCTGTTCAGCCTAGTGACAGAACAGTGATCTACTGCTCCCTGTCATCGGGAGCAGTGATCACCGTCGTGTCACTAGTAGCCCACCCCCCCCACATTTAGAATCACTCTCTAGGTCACACTTAACCCCTTCCTCGCCCCCTAGTGGTAAACCCCTTCCCTGCCAGTGTCATTTACACAGTAATCAGTGCATTTTTATAGCACTGATCGTTGTATAAATGACAGTGGTCCCAAAATAGCATCAAAAGTGTCTGATGTGTCCGCCATAATGTCGCAGTCACGATAAAAATCGCAGATCTTTGCCATTACTAGTAAAAAAAAAAATTATAATAAAAATGCCATAAAACTATGCCCTATTTTGTAGACGCTATAACTTTTGCGCAAACCAATCAATATACGCGTATTGTGATATTATTTTACCAAAAATATGTAGAATAAAATATATTTTTGGGGAATATTTATTATAGCAAAAAGTAAAAACTTTTGTTTATAGCGCAAAAAATAAAAACTGCAGAGGTGACGTCGCTTCTGCCTACGCATCTGCACATTATTCATCTGCATGTGTATGACCCGGTTTGTCTGACTCTGCCTCTGTCCCCATTCCTGCTTGGCTGCCTGTTTTGCTCATCTGCCTATATTCCTCCGGTTCCTACTCATCACCTGTCTGCTACCAGCCTGTCCCTTTCTGCTGTCGCCAGTGCCAGGCTGCTCCTATTTGCTGCTCACTTGTGTCCATCCAGCACTCCTGCTTCACTGTGGTGTTACAGGTTTATTCACATACACATACAGAGAAAATAAGAGGCACAATCGTGCATACATTGGCAATCTCTTAACATATGTTCAGACCTCAGTGCAAAGTAAACATGAAATAAGAAAAGGAAGCAAGGGATACCCCATCAAGTAGTGTGTGTCTAGTACCTCTTCTGGGACTCTTTTGAGATACTATACCAGATAAAGTAATTGGGTTGAAGCAGTGGCACTAAAGCCTAGTACACACAGGCCAAATGTTGGGTGGCAGCGGACGGTTCAATAGAAATCAGGCAACATTCGACCTGTGTGTACTGCAGCAGGTCCGATTAGTGCTCTTATCCAATGACCAGAGTGTTCTGGCAACAAAAAAGAAAATATGGACAGCCGCACTCCAAAAAACCTTGATGGTTGTCTTTATTTAAAAAAGGAAAAATGAACTACAAGTCACAGCACACAACACAGGAGTAAAATAACTGACGCGTTTCGCACTATAAATTAGTGCTTAATCATAGCTGACAATTATAAAACATCACATCTAATATATAGCAAACTTTCAAAGACATGTGATCAATGCTAACCCCTGATAGATCAAAACTAATTGACCAATGGGGTTGCCAGATCTGAATCCCTAACCACAATCATCTGTGTGTGTGTGTGAATAGGTCTCAGAGATCACTGAGATTTAATCGCGAAATGTCTGGATTATTGGAAAATGTATAATGAAAAACAAATTGTGCATTGCCAGCACCCTTGATCTCCTGAGACCATACTGATCATCCTAACACAATCCACCTGGAGCGGTAACTTTCTTTCTTTCAGAGTGTTCTGGCGTTATTCTGTAAGCACACAATAGAACAGCAGGGGAGATAACTGTACTAACATTGCATAGTTAGTACAGCAGCTCAGACTGTCTGCCCACACGCAGCTACCCTGTGTCATTCCCCGCTTCAGCTACCTCTGGATAAGAGGTGCTGACTGTCAAGAGGTGAGTGAGCTCACAATGCATCCCTTTCTGTGACTGAAGTTTCCCTCCTTCTCTCTCCTGCCTCTGAGTGAGTACACTAAGGTAAATCGTGGTTCTCAGAGCACCCCTTACATCACAGTCCCCCTTTACACCAGAGGCCACAGTGTACCCCCTTACATCAGAGTCCTCTCTGTGCGTCAGAGTGCTCAGTGTTCCCCTTTGGATCAGGGTTCACAGAGTATCATTATGTTCTTCCTCACATCAGAGTCTGCAGAGTTCCCCCCTTAAGCCCCATACACACCATCAGATTATCTGCAGATTTTTGTCTTCAGATTTACCAAAACCATCTAATATGAGGTCAAACCTTAAGAGTTTCAATTTGTATGCAATCAGGCAGGCCCTTGCACTACATGGTTTTGGTAAATCTGAAGACAAAAATCTGCAGATAATCTGATGGTGTGTATGGGGCTTTAGGCTGGATTCACACCTATGCAGTTTTACTGCTTTTTGCATTTTGCAGATTTGCATGTTCTGTAGTGCAAATCTGCAAAATGCAAAAAGCACAAAAAATGCATAGGTGTGAATCCAGCCTTACAGTGTAAGAGAACTCTGCGAGCTCAGACGTAAAAGGGGAACTCTGTGGACTCTGATTTAAAGGGGGACTCTTGTGATTAACTTAATTTGATTAGAAATGTTATTTAACCACTTCAGCCCCAGAAGAATTTACCCCCTTCCTGACCAGAGCACTTTTTGCGATACGGCACTGCGTCACTTTAACTGACAATTGCGCGGACGTGCGACGCTGCACCCAAACAAAATTTATGTTCTTTTTTTCCCACAAATAGAGCTTTCTTTTAGTGGTGTTTGATCACTTCTGTGGTTTTTATTTTTTATGCTATAAACAAAAAAATGCGACAATTTTGAAAAAAAAGCAATAAATATTTTTTACTTTTTGCTATAATAAACATCACCCCAAAAAATATTAAAAAAAAAAATTCCTCAGTTTAGGCTGATATGTATTCTTCTACATATATTTGGTAAAAAATCGCAATAAGCGTATATTGATTGGTTTGTGCAAAAGTTATAGCGTCTACACGTTTTTTTTTATTAGTGATGGCGGCGATCTGTGATTTTTATCGTGACTGCAACATTATGGTGGACATGTTGGGCACTTTTGACACTATTTTAGGACCATTGTTATTTATACAGCGATTAGTGCTATAAAAATGCACTGATTACTGTGTAAATGACACTGGCAAGGAAGGGGTTAAACACTAGGGGGCGATCAAGGGGTTAAGTGTGTCCTAGGGAGTGATTCTAACTGTGGGGGGATGGGCTACCACTGACATGACAGAGATCACTGCTCCCGATGACAGGGAGAAGTAGATCTCTGTCATGTTGCTAGGCAGAACAGGGAAATGCCTTGTTTACATAGGCATATCCATGTTCTGCAGTTCCGTGACACGATCGCGGGACACTGGTGGTATCGAGTCCGCAGGTCTGATGGACACCTCTCTGTTGTCTATCAATTTAAGTTGTCATTTCTTCTTTCACAATCAATATATCAGAAAATTCTACAATGACTAGAAAGTAAAGTTTGCACTTCTCTACTGACCAGGGCTGGCACAAGGCCATTTGGTGCCCAGGGTGAAGATGGCAAACTGCGCCCCCCCCCCCCCCGTTTTTAAGAAAGAATCAATGTTGTTTCAAAACTGGCGGCAATTGATGGGGCAAACTGACAACAAGTGATGGTTACCATTGTTGCCAGTTTGCCCCATCAATTGCCGCCCGTGTGTTCTGCCTGTGTGCCCATCAATTGCCACCAGTGTGCTGCCAGTTTGTCCCATCAATTGCCGCCAGTGTGACCATCAAACGCAGCCACTGTGCCATCAAACACAGCCACCTAGTGGCTGTGTTTGATGGCACAGTGGCTGCATTTGATGGCACAGTGGCTGCGTTTGATGGGCACAGCTGAGTGGCTGCGTTTGATGGGCACGGTGGCTGCGTGTGATGGGCACAGTGGCTCTGTGTGATGCGCACAGTGGCTGCGTGTGATGGTCACAGCTGAGTGGCTGCGTGTGATGGGCACAATGGCTGCGTTTGATGGGCACAGTGGCTGCGTGTGATGGGCACAGTGGCTGCATTTGATGGGCACATTGGCGACAATTGATGGCACAGTGGCTGCGTGTGTTGGCACAGTGGCTGCATGTGATGGCACAGTGGCTGCATGTGATGGCATAGTGAGGCTGCAATTGATGTTCTTTTTTTTTTTTTTGCTAGTCAGAGAAGGCAAGCATGGCTCAAAATAACACAAACACTTTTTTTTTATTTGCCATTTTTTATTAACAAAGTGCTGGTCACCTCAGTCAGCCTCCTCCACCAGCATACTGGTGGCAATTGATCGGGCAAACTGGCAGCACGCTGGCGGCAATTGAGGGGCACAGTGTGGAAAACTGGCAACAATTGATGGTTACAGTGGCTGCGTTTGATGGGCACAGTGGCTGTGTTTGATGGGCACAGTGGCTGTGTTTGATGGGCACAGTGGCTGCGTGTGATTGGCACAGTGGCTGCGTGTGATTGGCACAGTGGCTGCGTTTGATGGGCACAGTGGCTGCGTTTGATCGGCACAGTGGCTGCGTTTGATGGGCAAAGTGGCGAGAATTGACGAGTGGCACATTGGCTGTGTGTGTTGGCACAGTGGCTGCGTGTGATGGCACAGTGGCTGCGCGTGATGGCACAGGGGCTGCATGTGATGGCACAGGGGCTGCGTCTGATGGGCACAGTGGCTGCGTTTGATGGGCACAGTGGCGACAATTGACGAGTGGCACAGTGGCTGCGTGTGATGGCACAGTGTCTGCATGTGATTGCACAGTGGCTGCGTGGGAGAGGCACAGTGGCTGCATGTGATGGCACAGTGGCGACAATTGATGGCACAGTGAGGCTGCAATTAATGTTTTTTTTTTTTTACAGAAAAGGCAAGCTCAAAATAACACAAAATCATATTTTTAAACTGCTTTTTTATATTAAAAAGATTCAATTTTTTTTATTAAAAAAATTATGGTCATCTCAGTCCAATCCCCCCGATTGGACTGAGATGACCATAATTTTTTTAATAAAAAAATGAGTTTGTTATTTGTATTACACTATTTTCTTACTTTTTACAGTCAGTAGTAGCAGGCGCAGCTAGTGAAGGCAGGCGCAGCTAGTGAAGGCAGGCGCAGCTCTGCAGCAAGCTCCTCGTGGCTTGTTCTTCACGCGCCGACACAGCAAGTCCCTGTAGGCTGCGCGAGTCCTCCTCCCTCTCTCACCTCTCACCTCGCCTCCGGCGTGAGCCGCGTGACGTCACACGGCGCACGCCGGAATCAACCAAATTAATCCTCCATGGGGGGGGGCGAGGAAACGCAGAGGAGGAAAGGGAGCCCGAGCCAGGAGCGCAGTCGGTCGGCACAAAATTTCTAAAGTGCCACTGCGCTGTCTATGAAACGCACTGCCACTGACACACTGATCCAACTAGTGTGTCGGCCGTGGCTGATTGCGCCCCCCTCTTGTACAAAATGGTAGCGCCAAGGCCACTCGCCCCTCCCGCCCCTGCCTTGTACCGGCTCTGCTACTGACCACCAATATAATGGGGCATTTACATTGACCTCCAATGTAACCGGGGCATTTACTTTGAACACCATTGCACTTAAAATTTGTGGACCTGTAGGCCACTTACTACCACCGCTAAAGGAGTTTGGTATTGGGGTATTAGGGATACTAGCTGACACAGGAGTTTTGACACTGACACTGGAAAGAAGAGGGTAATCAGATTTTTACTATGGGACGCTATGATTTGTAGTTTTGTCCCTGTTTCCTCTAACTCTGTGCCAGGACTGGTAGGGGGGGTGGCCAGGATATTTAGTCATTAGCATAAAATGCTGGCACCAAATGATACCTGCAGCAGCATTTGCCATTCTCATTTTGCAAATGCTTCAGGTAGGAGCTTGCTGCTAAGCGATTTATAATTATTTTCATTGGCCCATCACTATTAACGGTGGACATGCTTCAGTACTGTAGAGAAACGCTTATTCCTCGTTTCCACTGAGCGGTTCGGTTTGGTACGCTATATTGGGTGTTTCCATTATGAAAGTGTGCCATAAAACCGAACCGTACCGAACCATTCTGGGTCCTGCTTCAGATGTGGGGCCATAGAAAATGGAACGGTTCCATTAGGGCGGAGATGCAATACATTCCACTGATTGGTGGACGTGCTAGGCATTTTTTCTAAATCCTGTTTGGTCCCGACGGTCCGATTTGCAGTGGAAACGCTCACAAGAATAGACCGGTCCGTTCTAAACCATTCCAAATCTACTGACCCGAACCGTTCCGTCCAGTGGAAACAAGGCTTTAAACTTTGTCAAATAAGAATTTTGGACAGAATTCACTATTCCTAAAGTAACAAAGTCTCTTAAGCCAATAAAGTTAATTATGCTCCCTAAAAACACTGATAACGTTTACAAGTGTTAATCCTGATAAAATAACCAAAATGTGAAATAGCAAACAGATAAAATTTGCTGGTGAAACCAAAAATTACTTTAAAAGTTACCATTAAAACTCAAAATATGTACGGTACTCACTGAAAATATACCATAGTCTAATTTTAATCCCAAAATGGCATAGCCTGGATAAAGTGAGATTTGCTTCTATACATTTAGAAGTGTCACAAGAAATCTAAATGGATCTTAACTGTTAATTTGTCAAAAAACTTTTGACACTGTTCACCTCTGTCCCATACTTACGATTTTTAGTAATATATGCAAATCCCTCAGTGCTCCCATACATCCTAGAAAGGTAATGGCAAACATCAGCATTCCCACCACAATTAATATTATGGCCGGATCGGTTGTTAGGGTGTCCACAACACCTGTCAAATGATACAAAACTCAGTTCCAAATTCAGACACTTTACAACATTGCTTTCCACTGGCCATATCTATATGTTAGAATGCAACATATTGATGACAAACCATCACTAAGACCCAACTATAGCAAAGTCAGTTTTTTGTATTTCTTGATTGGACTGTTAAAATAATAGGCTAGGCTAAACAAGAACAACGAGTTGTATATATTACAATTAGGTAGCTTCATTCATAAATTCCTCTTCAGCTGTTCTAAAGTAGCACTGCAACAGAATAAAACCTGCCCTTGACTAGGGCATCTGTTTTGAAAGAAACAAAGGGCCAGATTCACAAAAGGGATACAACGGCGTTTCTCCTGATACGCCGTCATATCCCTGTTTCTATCTATGCGACTGATTCATAGAATCAGTTACGCATAGATATCCCTAAGATCCGACAGGTGTAATAGTTTTACACTGTCGGATCTTAGGATGCAGTACCGCGGCCGCCGCTGGGGGGAGTTTGCGTCGTAAACCAGCGTCGGGTATGCAAATTAGGAGTTACGGCCGATCCACGACGGTTTTTCGCGTTCGCTACGTCGTCCGTAGTCAAGTTTCCCGTCGCAAAGTTAGTCTTTTTTTGGTGCCCTAACTTTAGTCAGCAAGTGTATTGCTGTCTAAAGTATGGCCGTCGTTCCCGCGTCAAAATTAAAAATTTAACGTCGTTTGCGTAAGCCGTCCGGGAATACGGAAGTACGCTACGCGCGTCGCCGTTCAAAAAAATGACGTCACAGCGCGCAAAGCACGGCGGGAGTTAGGAAACGGAGCATGCGCCGTAGGTCCCGCGCGGGAGCGCACCTAATTTAAATGGCACACGCCCATTTGAATTGGCCCGCCTTGCGCCGGAGGCCGCGGGCGTAGTTTTCATCGCAAGTGCTTGGTGAATCAGGCACTTGCGATGAAAAATTGCGGCGGTGTAACTTATCTAGGATAAGTTACGCCGCCGCGATTCTACGTGAATCTGGCCCAAAGGTCTTATCTCCAGTGGTAAATCTGTTTCAGACTTTGTTAACGGACCGGATTTGCATCTACATTTGTTGATAATTTGCTTGATAAATGTCCTTTAAGGAGCCTTGGGTTAACGCAACTACTGACCACATGAGAGGGCAATTCCATCCTACACTGTATTGCTTTCAAACAATGCAATGTTGCTAACTAAATGAAGATATAGCACGCAATAAACAACATCGATGACCCATTTGTGTTGTGTTTTTTTTTTTTGTAGTATTGAGTGTGTCACATACTACACTGCCCAGATCTACCCAATGACATTCTTTGCTCTGAAGAATGAAGCCTCGTACACACGGCCGAGGAACTCGACGTGCCAAACACATCGAGTTCCTCGGCCAGTTCAGCACTGAAGCCGCCGAGGACCTCGGCGGGACGAGAGCTCCCATAGAACAACGAGGAAATAGAGAACATGTTCTCTATTTCCTCGCCGAGCTCCTCGTCGGCTTCCTCGGCCGAAAGTGTACACACGACCAGTTTCCTCGGCAGAATTCAGCCAGAAACTCGGTCGGAAGCTGAATTCTGCCGAGGAAACTGGTCGTGTGTACGAGGCCTGAGATGTTCTAAAAGCAGCTTAAGCTAACCATCAATGGGATTCTACCTGCAGACTGCCAAACCAGGAGAAAAGTAAGCTGCAATTCAGGAAGCTTGCTCTTCCACCCTCTTCCAAGGCAACACCATTTAAAAACATCAGATTTGATTTAAATAATTTTAATTAAAACGGATATGACTTACCGGTACTTTAAATCCTTCAAAATCCTCATCATGCTCATCGTGTGACATAAGTTCATCAATGACATTTTGTGATATATTTGTGCATCAATATCATTTCAGGCTTTTATGACAAAGTTACACAAAACATCCAACTGTGGAGCACGCATGTTTCCTCCTTTTGTGAATGACTTTTCACCGCTAACCATCCACTCATTCCACTGTTCTCAAATGTGATCTTTAACCACTTAACCCCCGGACCATATTGCTGGTCAAAGACCAGAGCACTTTTTGCGATTCGTCACTGCGTCGCTTTAACTGACAATTGTGCGGTCGTGCGATGTGGCTCCCAAACAAAATTGGCGTCCATTTTTCCCCACAAATAGAGCCTTCTTTTGATGGCATTTGATCACCTCTGCGTTTTTTAGTTTTTGCGCTATAAACAAAAATAGAGCGACAACTTTGAAAAAAATGAATATTTTTAACTTTTTGCTATAA
Source organism: Rana temporaria (assembly GCF_905171775.1). Lineage (NCBI taxonomy): Eukaryota > Metazoa > Chordata > Amphibia > Anura > Ranidae > Rana > Rana temporaria. The sequence continues at coordinate 353,544,267 of NC_053489.1, read as the reverse complement.
TAAATATCCCCCAAAAATATATAAAAAAACTATTTTTTTCCTCAGTTTAGGCCGATACCTATTCGTTTACATATTTTTCGTAAAAAAAAATCGCAATAAGCGTCTATTGATTGGTTTGCGCAAAAGTTATACCATTTACAAAATAGGGGGTATTTTTATGGCATTTTTATTAATATTTTTTTTTACTAGTAATGGCGGCGATCAGGGTTTTTTTTTCGGTACTGCGACATTATGGCGGACACTTCGGACACTTTTGACACATTTTTGGGACCATTGGCAATTTTAATAGCGATCAGTGCTATAAAAATGCATTGGATTACTATAAAAATGCCACTGGCAGTGAAGGGGTTAACACTAGGGGGCAGGGAAGGGGTTAAGTGTGTTCCCTGGGTGTGTTCTAACTGTAGGGGGGGTGGACTGACATGTATACATTGTATGAACAGAAGATCAGCATTTCTCTCCCTGACAGGACCGGGAGCTGTGTGTTTACACACACAGCTCCCGGTCCCCGCTCTGTAACGAGCGATCGCGTGTGCCAGGCGGCGATTGCGCCCGCCGCGCACGGGAGTTGGGGGCGAGCGGGGGGCACACACGCCCCTATTGGCTGCTGGGCGAGGTGACGTATAGCTATGTGCTCTCGCCCAGCAGAGCCGACCTGCCGTCGTATAACTGCGCCGGCTGGTCGGCAAGCAGTTAAATGGCTTCTTTAGGCACACATCCTGTACCAACATTGTCAATCCTGCAGGAATAACTGACGAATCTGTGTTTATTTTTGCCAGCCTTTTCTTTGAGCTGGTAGTTAAATGAGCCCCTAACATATCCCACCCCACTAGGCTATGTTCTCGACTAAGTCCACCTGGTCGCCTACTCCAAGCCATAGCTTTACCCCTTCTTCATCCATCCAGCCTTTTTCATTCACATGTACCAAAAAATCCAACAGGGAACTTGATTTTCGGCATTGTTTTTCTTTTAAAAATAATAATTGGTCTCAGTTTGGCGCCATCAGCTGTACATGCTAGTACCACTGTAATACTGGACTTCTCATGTCCTGTTGGTTTAATTAACACTGTTTTTGCACCTATTGACTTGACAGTTTTATTTCCAACCATATCTAAATTCATAGGAGTTTCCTCCATATTTCCAATAATACTTAACGCATAGCCGGTAATTTTTGTGCAATTTGGGTCTTTTGCCTCAGTACCAGATTATGCCTTTCCAAGAACCTAGTACACCAGGATACAGTGGCTTTAAATCCTTTGCTGTGATCTGGGTTAGATTTGGCCCAATGAAGTGCAAACATACGTATGTTGTTTCGTGTCACTACATAACCATTTTGACAATGCTCATGCATCTTGTCTGCTACATGATTTTCGAGTTCTGGCCAATGTGGGATGCCTCTTCTTAATGTACACTTACTCCTTGGCATTCTTTAATGCATCTTAATTTGCTTTCCAGTCTCAGACCATCTTTTCTGTTACTCCATATCGTCTTGCAGGAGCACAATTATTATTTTCCTTGGCAAAGTTTATAATTTTCAGCTTGAAACTGGCTTAATTTTGCTGGTGGAGCCATGATCGGGTCTTGTCTACCAGCCATTTTGTTTACACCCACTAATCTGTCAGCCCTCTGGATGTGCGGTAATACTGTATGTATGGTAGCTTCAGCTACATACAGTATACCTCGCTGAGCCAATCACAGCGAGCGATGTATTCTATTAATGAATACAAAGCCTGCTTGGATTGGCAGAGGTTGTAACATCATCAGCCCGCCTCTCTGACTCAGCCAATCCGAGCAGGATTTGTATTCATTAATAGAATACATCGCTCACCGTGATTGGCTCAGCACGGTATACTGTATGTAGCCAAAGCTTTTTACCGCACATCCAATAGGCTGACAGATTAGGGACGTTAGTTTTGGGCTAGCTTGGCTCAAACGAACTATGTAAAGTAGTCCTAAACCTAAAGGTTCACATTTTATACTCCGCGCATAAGACGACACCTGATTTTTGGGGGGTGTTATTAACCCCCCTGACGGTAAACCCGAGCGTGACTCGGGGTTGGTTTTACATGTTAGGATCGGCAAACCCGAGTCACGCTCGGGCTGGACGGGCTTACCTTTCGCTGGATTCACAGGCTTGGTTTACTCACCTTGTCCCTGGATCCAGCGATGCCACCCGCTGTGTGAGCGAGCGGCGTCCTCGCTCGATTCACAGTCCCCGTGTGACGCCGATCTCCGTTCCCTGCGACGTTACGACACACGGGGACGGAGAACGGCGCCAAATTCAAAAAAGTAAACAAACACATTACATACAGTATACTGTAATCTTATAGATTACAGTACTGTATGTAAAAAATACACACCCCCCTTGTCCCTAGTGGTCTGCCCAGTGTCCTACATGTACTTTTATATAATAAAAAATGTCATTTCTGCCTAAAAACTGTAGATTGTCCAAAAGTGTCCCTTTATGTCAAAAATGGTTTTAGATCAGCTAGAAAAACAGCGATAATAAATTATAATCACTTGCAGAAATGTGCGATAGCGATTTGCGGGGAAATTCGTCATAAAAAAAATAAAATAATGACAGCGACAATTCTGCAACTGCAAATTTCAGTGATTTTGAGTTGATTACATTATTGAATAATTTTTATTATAATTATATTATTATTTGTTATAATTATTTATTATATTATAATTTATAATTTTGTTTTAAAAAAAAAAATCATACCCGGGATGCCTACAAGACTCTTGCTTGGTCAGATTTAAGTGAGTTATTTCTAAAAATTACAGGCCTACAGTATAAAACGCCAATTTCCTTGCAAAATAAATGTACCGCTTTTGGTACGTAATTCCAGACAGAATCATACCGCCAGGGAGGTTAAGGAGAAAAAGTCGTCTTATACGTCGGCAAATACGGTAGGTCTCAATTCTTGAGATTAATGAATTCTGCATTACCAAAATATTTTAAGAAAATTCTTAAATATATCTAATATGATAAAGTAGATAAAAGCTTGAATAAATATGGATATTTTTGAGCTGTTATTACATACATATGTATGCATAAATACATAGAACTGAATAACATACCTGTCTCTTTGCATAGTTTAGCATAAAGTCCAACAGCAATCATGAGACCACTAGCCACCTGAAAAAGTGACGCAAAGTAGTTAATAGCATTCTTGATAAATTTCTAGGTTTAAACATGTGAAAAATGTACCCAAAGACGTTAAGACAACAATGGAAGGTTGTAACTAGGACATATCCACAATGACTTATTGATAGTGTGGCTGATAATCAAGTCAAGCCTTTACAATTTTAATATTTTGCTTTATATTTCATATAAATTCACACATTCACATAATATGCGTAAAACATGCATTGCACATTAAAATGGTTGCGATTTCGCTGAAATAGAGAGTGACCAAAAATGTGCTTTTAGCTACTTACTCCTTAAAATCCTATAATATCTTCCTATTTTATATATGTGTCCCTTTTTTCACAATGTTTTGGGTGGTCTTTTTTATATCAAGGTGATGATGTGTGTGTGTGTGTAGTGTGATGTGTACAGGGACTGCATACAGCAGGGGTAGTGAATTAAAATTCACGGGGGTTCCAGTCAGAAAAATCTTCTTCTAGCGGAGGTCCGAGTGTCATATTGGTGCTATGACTCCACATGATATCCTCTACATCGCAGCCTCCTGTGTGTGTCACAGGCCCCTCATCACAGACCCCATCCCAGACTGATCCCCATCACAGACTGGTCCTCCATCACAGACTGGTCCTCCATCACAGACTGGCCCTCCATCACAGACTGGTCCCCCATCACAGACTGGCCCTCCATCACAGACTGACCCCTATCACAGACTGACCCCCCCCCCATCACAGACTGGCCCCATCACAGACTGACCCCCATATCACAGACTGGCCCCAATCACAGACTCACCCCCCACCACAAACTGACCCCCTATCACAGACTGGCCCTCCATCACAGACTGACCCCCCTATCACAGTCTGGCCTCCCATCACAGACTGGCTCCCAATCACAGACTGACCCCCCACCACAGACCTACCCCCATCACAGACTGGCCCCCAATCACAGACTGACCCCCATTGCAGACTGGCCCTCCATCACAGAATAACCCCCCAATCACAGACTGACCCCCATCACAGGACTGACCCCCCCCATCATAGACTGGCCCCCTATCAAAGACTGACCTCCCCATTACAGATCCCCCTTGATAGTAGACTTCTGTCCTGCACAAGGCAGAAAGCACAGTAGCCCTGGACAACGGGCAAGACTTTTCACATTAAAGGTGAGTGATTGATTGCTGGGACAGCCCCGCTGCAAAGCAACCAATCACCCGCTTCTTAACTTAAAAAGTCCCACCCTTTGTCCAGAGCGGCCGCACTTCTTATCTTGTGTGAATAAGACAGGCAGTGTGATAAGGGGGCAGTGCAGCGATCCTATCAAAGGGATAGACACGTGCGCGGTGCACCTGCCATGCTGTGAACATAGCAGCACCAGGCAGGCAGATTAGCCTGTGGTGAGAAGAGGACAAAAAGGCAACTATTTGGCGAGGCTGCAGTCCGAGTAGTATGGCTACTGGGGACAGAACCTGACTGTGGACCTCTATGATGATCTCACTATCTTCCCCTATGTAAGAGGAACGTATGGCTTGCACATCACTCAAATCTTCATGCTGCAAGTCTGCTGTGGTATAGTCAAATATTTACAAAGAGTGCTTAGTTTGGGTGTTTATGGTGGGATAAGCAGAGGGAGAAGATGGTACTTTAGTAACACTGTGGACAAATGTCTGCACTAAGCCTGGGAAGATCAAAATTCAGCCAGTCAACTATCTGCTGGGTGTGTTGTGACTGTGTTGTTCAGCCACTTTGGGAATAAAATGGTACATGCCCTATCTTCAGTTTTAGTGGCTGTGCCATCGCTACCAGCCTTTCCCCTGCTGCTGCTGCAGATTTACTACTGCCAGGTGTAACAACTCTGCCTCTCATTTTAGACCTGCCTCTATATAAAGGGCAGCTCCTCCATGCCTCCATCAACTATTCAGCAACAAGCATATGCTACACATCTCAAACTCAGAAAAGGCCCTAGCATAAGAAAAACAAATAGAATAACCCTTCCTTCAAAAATATATATACATCTGCCCAAAATAAAAATGCCAGCATTTTTTATTCCTACCTTAGCATAATATAAAATAAAAAAACGTTATTTGGAAGAAAACGACCCTAATAGATCACAAAGAAAAATACAGTTGTAAAAGGTGAGTGCAGAGACAAACAAGAAAGCACACTTGCTGCTAATACAGAAATAAACAGTCCTAAGAAGGACAATTGGGTGTATGGAACAGTAAACACAGTTGGGTTACACATGGGTATGTAGCCCACCACACTACAATCCACTGTATTGCAGAGTAGCCCCGTATAGCATTTTATATCCTTATGCTCTTTCACAGATTTGTCAGCCTTCCCTAACCAATTCAAACACACAGTGACAATATGGCTGCTGGGAACCTACCCTTTTTAAAAGGGATTTTTCAGTACATTTTGGGTTCAGGCATGAATTTTCAGACATAAATTCAGAGTTTTGTTGAACTGCAAAATTATGAGATCTGCCATGAACTTAAAGCATTTAAATAGCAAACATGGTATACTTACCTGCTCTGTGCAGTAGCATTGCACAGAATGGCCCCAAATCTCCTTTGCTGGGGTCCCCTGCCAGTGCTTCAGGCTCCTCCTTTTCTGTGTCTGCCCCCATAGCAAGCACTTGCTATGTGGGCTTGACTCAATCCAAAGCCAGGCTGTGTGTATCTATTGACACACACAGTGGGACTTGGCCTTTCCCCTTGCTCCCTCTTCATTAGACTTGATTGACAGCAGCAGAACCCAATGGATCCCCCTGTCACCTCCATGTCCTGTGAAGAGAGAGAGAGAGAGAGCAGTGCTGCGTAACTCAGGCACAAGACTGGATCAAGATTGGGCTCAGGTAAGTATTTAAAGGAGGGGTGGGGGGAGCTGACATTGATAGTTTTTTGTTATCACAGCAATTGGCTAGGCACCTCACTTGAAAGATCTGCGACTGCAATTTTGTTACCATTCTACTAATGGGAATTACTAGTACTATGATACCAATAATGTCACTGATAACATTTTTATTAACCACTTCCAGACCTTAGGTGTTTTTCAGATTTGGTGTTTGCAAGACTAAAACAGTTTTTTTCTGCTAGAAAATTACTTAAAACCCCCAAACATTATATATATTTTTTTCTAACACTCTAGAGAATAAAATAGTGGTCATTGCAATACTTTTTGTCAAACCGTATTTGCGCAGCGGTCTTACAAGCGCACTTTTTTTGGAAAAAATTCACTTTTTTGAATAAAAAAATAAGACAACAATAAATTTGGCCCAATTTTTTTATATATTGTGAAAGATAATGTTACGCCTAGTAAAATGATACCCAACATGTCACGCTTGAAAATTGCGCCCGCTCGTGGCATGGCGTCAAACTTTTACCCTTAAAAATCTCGATAGGCGACGTTTAAAAAATTCTATAGGTTGCATTTTTTGAGTTACAGAGTAGGGCCAGGGCTAGAATTATTGCTCTCGCTCTAACGATCACGGCGATACCTCACTTGTGTGATTTGAACACCGTTTTCATATGCAGGCGCTACTCGCGTATGCGTTCGCTTCTGCGCGCAAGCTCATCGGGACGGGGCGCTTTAAAATAATTATTTTTTTGTTTTCTTATTTATTTTTATTTATTTTATTACTTTTTACACTGAAAAAAAAAATTGATCACTTTTATTCCTATTATAAGGAATGTAAACATCCCTTGTAATAGAAAAAAGCATGACAGGTCCTCTTAAATATGAGATCTGGGGTCAAAAAGACCTCAGATCTCATATTTAGACTGAAATGCAAGAAAAAAAAATTGAAACTGTAATTTTTTCAAAAAAATGTTTCTTAAAGAGGCTGGGCGGGACTGACGTTTTGACGCACCCGATCTCCTCCGCCGCTACCGACAGCTCCGGTAAGCGTCAGAGGGCGCGGGAGAGCGGCGGGAGGGGGGGGGGCCTCTCCAGCCTCCGATAACGGCGATCTCGCGGCAAATCCGCCGTGAAGACCGCCGTTATCGTGTACAGGACCGCTCACACTAAAGATGGATACCTCGGTTGTGGCAGCAGCTGCTACCGTTACCGAGATATCCATCTTTAAAAAGAGGACGTATATCGTCGTGCGCAGGTCTGGAAGTGGTTAAACAGTACTTATAGTGATTAGCATATTAATATACATAGTTCATTTTTTTACTACCGTATATATACTGAAGTATAAGCCAACCCAAATATAAGCCGAGGCACCTAATTTTACCACAAAAAACTGGGAAAACGTATTGACTCGAGTATAAGCCTTGGGTGTCCATCTGCATGCCTCACTGTGCCTCACTTTGCCTCACTATGTCCATGTGCATGCCTCACTGTGTCCACGCCTCACTGTGTCCATGCCTCACTGTGCCCATGCCTCATTGTGCCCATGCCTCACTGTGCCCATGCCTCACTGTGTCCATGACTAGACTGACGTTTAACATGGAAGTCTATGGAAGGGGTGCCCAGCTTTGAAAAATCGGTGCTCCCCCAGACAACAAACTTTGCACACTTGTATAAGAGAAGTGGGGCTACATGTGTGCCAAGTTACGGGATCCAGGGGACCTACGACCGGTACCGGTTACCCAAAGTCACCAGAGAAATGACCGTTTAACATTGGAGTCTATGGAAGGGGTGCCCGAAGAGTGTGGCTACATGTGTGCCAAGTTTGGGGTCCAGGGGACCTACGGCCGGCCGGTAGATCAGGCGCAAAAAGGTGACTCGAGTATAAGCCGAGGAGGGCATTTTCAGCACAAGAAAAATGTGCTGAAAAACTCGGCTTATACTCGAGTATATACTGTACTTTTTTTTTTTTCTTGTATTTAGTTTTTTAAATAGAAAAGTCATAAACATGTAAATCTATGTCCACTTTCAGAAATGCTGCAAAGTGTTATGCAAATAATAGTAAACTGTAGTAAAGGAGTCAGTCATGTGGAGTTAGAAAGTATGTGTATTTAGTACCATGTAGAGGAAAAGTAGCCATAGAGAGACGATAGTTGACTGATCAAGCCATTTTGCCAGACATACTTGGATATCCAATCTTAGGGTAAATAGTTACAGGTCGTGTTGTCTCATTTCAGCCGAATGCTAGTTTTATTCCTTACAGACAGTGCTAAAGGTTTATTACTGTACTCCACCTTCCTATCCCTACATGTAGAAACAAAAAACTGAGGACATTTAAGTATGTTTGTGCAGGAATGTATGAAAAAAAAACTTATAACAGTAAGGTTGTGCCGGTATGTCTTTCTGCTCCCTAACATCTGGGGCCACCCCTAAATATAAAATGTTCTTATTCATCAATGGAAACCACATTATCCTTCGCCCCAGAACAAGACAACTATTTATGTTGTTAGGTATGTTAGAAATAAAGTTGTGTACTCACCCAAAAAATATAGCAGGACACAAACAGCGAATATTTAACAATCTGGCTGGTTCTCATTTCCTTGCTAATAGTTGGTTGCTAGCCTCCAGACTGAGAGTTTACCATGGGCTGGATTGCAGTTGTATAAAGAGAGACATGTGTGCTACTGTAAGACAAGGATAGGAGTGAGCAAACCTACAGACGTGCAGGGTCATGTCATATATGCAGCTTTCAGCTGACTATTCTACCATGACCTGTTTCTCATATCCTTAGTTGTAATACTGCCAACATTTCTTAATTCGTTGTTTACAGCCTTACTAAAACCTCATAATGCCTAATAAAAAGTACAATGTTGTAAAAGCATTGCACTGATCACACATAAGGTGTATGTCACTTATGGTCTAAATCCAAAATCAAGCAATGTACTGTAGTATAGAAAGCACTGCAGATTTAAGTAGCATGGAGCCTTCTATTTTATTCATTGTTGTTGTGCCTAACCTATCTGGTAATGCTGACAGTAAAATTCAGAAGGCTGCATCTCCTATGTATAGCTGACAACGCTGTATACTGTCTTTCTAATTCTCCACAGCGTTGTCATCTTTTAAACTCTGTAGCCACCATTGGACTACATTGTTGCATGGGGCAGCCTCTGCCCCCCATTGGCAAAGCACTGTCACCAGGAAATAGAGGTCCACGTTGGCTTGTCACCGTCATCGTCTGCCATATCTGTCATCTCTGCAGCAGATTGAACTAGAGCAGAATTCTCTGTGAACTGTAGTGAAGGACAAGACTGTAAATTTAACAAATGGGGTATAACAATACAGTTGCTGTCCACCCATAGCATATCTCCCAACTTTTCAACTTCAGAATGAGGGACAAATGAGCATACCCCCCAAACGAAGTTGTTGAGCGGGTGGGGGGTCCGCGGATCAAAGTTGTTGAGCGGGGGGGGGGGGGGGGTTGGCAGATCAAAGTTGTTGAGCAGGATTTATCGCGGATCGCGGGACAATCCTGCTAAATCAAGAACGGTTGGGATGTATGCCATAGGCCCTGCAAATGAGTAGAAGGAAAACAGTAAACACTATAAATGAGAATATAAACACATTTAGCTAATGACAGTGTATATTTTAAGTTGACTCCTCATCAAGTAAATATAGAATGCATCTATTACTTGCATACACAATTTGCCCGATACATTGTAATTCCATTACTTTGCTTTTTGTTGTCCAAACATTCACTAAGGCCCCTTTCACACTGGGGGAGGGAGGTGCGGTGGCGGTAAAGTGCCGCTAGCGGCCGAAAAAGGGTTAATACCACCCGCAATGCACCTCCACAGAGGCGCATTGCCGGCGGTATAGCCACGGTTTCCCATTGCTTTCAATGGGAAGGAGCGGTAAACACACCGCTCCTTTACCGCTCCAAAGATGCGGCTAGCAGGACTTTTGGAGCGGTCCTGCTGGCGCACCGCTCCAGTGTGAAAGCCCTCAGGCTTTCACACTGGAGAAACAGCAGGTGCTGTTTCAGTTCGGTTTGCAGGCGCTATTTTTAGCGCAATCTGCCTTCAAACCGCCACAGTGTGAAAGGGGTATAAGAGGGTATCTCTCCACGAACAAAGATCAGGAATCAAAATAACCTAGTCATTATGACAGCAAGCATGCACATGATGCACTTACTGTACCTGCTTGTTAATCAGAAGAGTAACCATTTCAGCACCATGGCGAATTGTGGTGCAACAACATGCAGCGGGTAAGTGTGTTTGGAGTATCATTGAAAAAGGAGTTAAAGCCGAATTTCACGCTCTCAGTCAACATTGACTATTTTTAATTCTTATGCTGTTAGCATTAGTAAAACAATAGGAATGTATATTATATTTGTTTTAAAACATTGTTTTTTTCTTTAACATTTCAGTTACTTTCTGGTTTTCACGCCTAGGCTAATGATGTCATGCATGTCAGGAGCCTTCAGAAGGGGAAGAGGGTTTTCCTCAGCTAAGCACGCCTCCTGCATGCAGCACCTGAGCTAAAGGCAGATGGATTCCAGGAAGTGAATGCTATATGAATCATCTGCCCTTACTCAAGAAGGCCAGGCCAGAAATGCATAGAGACATGCATGGATAGGCGAGTTTGCTTAGAATATTAAAAATAAATTAAACAGCAATTATAGTTTGTGGTGTTCAGATGTAGTGTAGTTTCACTGTAAGACTTTCAACCTAATAAAAAATGTTAACTCTCAAAGAGTCTAGTGCATGGTTTCTCAACCAGGGTTCCAGGTTCTAGGGTTCCTCCAGAGGTTGCTAGAGGTTCTTTGAGCAATGAGCAATTTCTGCCTCTCAGATACTGTAAGTTCCCACTGACACCAATAATCTTTTTAGCTTTCTGTAAGGGGTATATCTTCCCAATGACCACAAGTGTAAGGAACATTCTTCCAAGTGACAATCACACTAAATGTATTATGAGTTGTAGATATACACTGTAGTCATTTTTAGCAGGGGTTCCCTGGCACTGGAATGGAATTTTTAAAGGTTCCTCTGTGTTGAAAAGAATGAGAAAGACTGAAAGAAAAAAAAAGCAGGGCAGCCACAATTAGACAATCGAATATTTAAACACTAGGCTATTTTGATGTCCTGGACTCTAAGGCCCTGTACACAAAAAACATTGTTTTCCCTGACAAAATTCATGGCAAGAATCTCTTTTGCCGCCCGAGTGTACACACTGACCTTTTCAAAAGAACCGCGGTTCTCCTGAAAGGCAAGAACGCGGTGACGTCATCGCGTACGACAAGCATGCGCTCATCACATTCGATACCGTCGCCGCCATCTTGCTTCACACTACCTATGCCGTGGAAGCTACGTGCGTCATGCGTCAAGGTCATTTCGAGCATGCGCAGGTTTCCACGGCGATAGGTAAGTATACACACGCTCGGGATTTCTCGTCGGTAAACAGGCCGACAAGAATCTTGACGAGAAAAAAGAGCGCAGGTTCTCTTTTTTTCTCGTTGAGATTCTGGCCAGATTTCCTGACGAGAAACCTAAAAGCCTCGTACACATGAATGGTTTTCTCGGCAAGAAGCAGTTTCTTGCTGTTTTTTGCCGAGAAAACCGGTCGTGTGTACGAGGCCTTATTGTTTTTCTTTATGCTTATACCACTCCATTATCCTGCCCGAGCTTGCATCTGGCTGACCTCATCCTGGCCTGTTGTCTTAACTCTGCTGCTAAAGGCATTTTTGCTTCTGCCATGGATACTTATACATTAACTCCTTTTAATTTGCTCCTCCCCACCTCAGGCCTCTTTGTGGTCTTTCCATGCTATACCAAATGTATAAAGCTATTTAGAACACTTTTATGTTTATATCCCAAAACTGTGCTAGATTCACCTTTAAGCCACATTAACAGGCATAAGCATTACAGTAGTGCTGATAGGCATCTCGTTTTTGTATCAGTACGTTCTAGCAAGTCTCAGCAAGCCTATAGTTTAGCTCAAAGCGCATATAGTGATGACACTTTATGTAAAATTATATGCAATTCAAATTTGTTAGGAAAGGTGTGTTGCACAATGTTACATGTAGCATATCCACTAACTGGATAATCAAGGTCATAAAAAACCTGAAAAAGTAGACTAAAATTCCACAGCCAAATGTCCTAAGGATACATTTCAAGGAAGTTTTGGCTTTGACTTTTTTTCTTTGTAATTTTTAATATGCTGAACTGAAGAAATTATATTTAAAAAAAAATGTTTGGATATCTTCATCAATCAGCATAACATACAGGGCTAGATAAAGTTTTAATACAATAGGACATTTTTCAGGGAGTTATTTGAACACCAATATGGGGGCCGCAAAGGTTTTTTTTATTATGCCCTCTTACAGCAAATTGGCCTATGCTTGTAGGGGTCTTTTGTTGCCCTCATATTAAACATACACATACACACATGTTGAACATAATGAACCTGTGTTTTTTTTTGTTTCAAACTCAATAAACTCATCAAAGATAGTGTGTTTAATAAATGACTCAACAATCCTTTATTTAGATGGATAGAGCTTACTTTTGGTGATATTTAATAACCACTGGGTTTTTTATATTTTACTATATCATTTTTTGGAAAATGAAAAAAGTAAATTCAATATATTTTTTCTTGTACTTGTTATTTTAACAAGTTATTTCTCACACAAAGAATGAACATACTTGGAATTACACCTCAAAGCACATTCCGCTACTCCTTCTAAATGTGGGAATACCATATATGTGAGACTTTTTCACTGGCTATCTGCATAGAGAGGCCCAAAATTCAAGGAGCACCTTCGAGTTTTTAAGGGGCCTAAATTCCACATCTGGTTTTCTAACTACCACCCACATTACTGGAGGCCCTGAAGTGCTGGAGAAATGGAAACACCAGCAAAATAACCACATATTGAAAAGCAGACATGCCAAGGTGTTTTCTGAGAAGCATGGTGAGTCTTTTTACAATACTTTTTTGGCCAAAAGTTTTTGGGAAAATGAAGAAAGAAACTGAAAATATGTTGTGAATTAGACCCCAAAGTGCATTCTTTTACTCCCTCTGGGAATGGAGATAGCACATGCATGGGACTTTTTTTTAATGTAAGGACTGAATATGTACCTGACAGTTATAATGATAAAACTTAAACTTAAATTTAAAGTCATCATAATACACAGTTTTGGTAATTCTAAGCTTGTTTGTACAGAAATTGTTTGGTCATATCGTAATGTGTATGGTGAGTATGAATATACCCATAGCACCATTTAAAACTTGCTCCTCTTATCATATATGGACATCCCGGGTGCTGGCTATAAAGCTAGATTCTACTCTCTAGCAAAGATATGAAAATATATCAGTCATACTCCAAACTTAGATCCTGATTGTCAGCGAAGTGACTGCATATAACCTGTCTCCACCCAAAAAACAACCTTTCTTGATGCATTTCACCACTCCTGGCTTGCTCACAAGGTTATGGCAATATTGATTTAGCCATAGCGACATTTCACTACTCTGGTGAAAGTATGTAAAACAAACAAACAAAAACAAGATTGGCTTGCTTGGCTTCAATTGTGATCTGACCAGAGCACCTTCTTCCACTGACCAAAGCACCTTCTTCCACATGTTTGCTGTGTCCCCCAAACTGCAAATGGGACTTCTTATGTCTTTCTTTCAACAATGGTTTTCTTCTTGCCGCTCTTCCATAAAGGTCAGATTTGTGGAGTGCACGACTAATAGTTCTCCTGTGGACAGAGTCTTCCACCTGAACTGTGGATCTCTGCAGATCCTCCAGTGTTACCATGGGCCTCTTGGCTGATAAATGCTCTCCTTGTCCGGCCTGTCAGTTTAGGTGGACGGACATGTCTTGATAGGTTTGTCGTTGTGCCATACTCTTTCCATTTTCAGATGATGGATTGAACAGTGCTGCATGAGATGTTCAAAGCTTGGGATATTTTTTTATAACCTAACCCTGCTTTAAACATCTCCACAACTTTATCCCTGTCTTGTCTGGTGTGTTCCTTGGCCTTCATGATGATGGCTGTTCACTAAGGTTCTCTAACAAACCTATGAGGGCTTCACAGAACAGCTGTACTTATACTGAGATTAAATTACACAGGTGGACTTTATTTACTAATTAGGGGACTTCTGAAGGCAATTAGTTCCAGTAGATTTTAGTTAGGGGTATCAGAGTAAAGGGGGCCGATTTCAAACGCACGCCACACTTTTCAGAAATGTATTTGTAAAAAATGTTGAAAACCATTTTTCATTTTCCTTCCTCATCACAATTATGTGGCATTTTGTGTTGGTCTATCACATAAAATCCTAATAAAATACATTTACGTTTTTGGTTGTAACATGACAAAATGTGGAATATTTCAAGGGGCATGAATACTTTTTTCAAGGCACTGTATTATTGACTAGCATATCTTTAGTCAATTAGAACTGATTTAATGGTGCTTCAAGACAACATTGTGCAAGAAACGGGGGGGGGGGGGGGGGAATAAGATATACAGGTTATAAGTATAACTAAAGGCAAAGGCAACATTTTTGAATAGAGCAGAGAGGGATTTGAACTGTTTTTTTATTGCTGGCTGTGTCCCTGTTACCGTTTTGTCTGTGTACTATTTATCATTACCACCCAGAGAGAAAGTAAAAAACTAGAACAGGAAGGCCCCTTTCACACGGGGCGGATCAGTAATGATCCGCCCCGTGCACCTCCGCTTGCTCAGCAGGGATCGCTCCGTATATCCCCGCTGAACCGGCGGATGACAGGGCGGTCCCCACACACTGCGCAGGGACCACCCTGTCTTTTCTCCGCTCTCCCCTATGGGGGGATCGGATGAACACGGACTGTCTGTCCGTGTTCACCCGGTCCGATCCGCCAGACAGATGGATAAGTAGGTTTTTCCTCCGTCACACTTTGGCGGATCGGAGCGGTTGGATGTCAGCGGGCATGTCACCGCTGACATCCGCGGCTCCATAGAGGAGCATGGAGCGCCCGTTCAGGTCCGCCTAAAAAACTGTCAGGCGGACCTGAACGGGCCTCCCGTATGAAAGAGCCCGAATAGAGGAAAAATCTAGTTCTGGTGACCCTGGGGACACTTTAAAGGGGATTCCCTCTCGCTTCTCATTCTAACTATGGGACAAGAAGTGAAGGGATATCTCCCCAATAGGACACAAATGGCAACAAAATAAAAAAGTGACCCTCCCCTTTTCTATCCAAAATTAAAGAACACACCATAGCCACACAGTGCATTACTGCATATCGCAACTTAAGAATATACAGGTATACCCCACTTTTAAGTACACAATGGGGTTTATTTACTGTTGCTGGAGAGTGCAAAACCAGGCTCACTTCTGCATAGAAACCAATGAGCTTCCAGGTTTTATTACCAAAGCTTAATTGAACAAGCTGTGGTTAGAAGCTCATTGGTTTCTATGCAGAAGTAAGCATGATTGTGCACTCTCTTTCTGCGATAGTAAATAAACCCCTTTGTGTACTTAAAAGTGGGGTATGCCTGTGCAGAGGTTTGTATTGAATATGTACAAATTTGAAAGCCTGCTACTGCTTCTCAATAATGGATCATAAAAAGGTGTAAACTTGTAATCAGCATGACAAAGTGTATTTGTGGCCACTTGGTATATTATCTTCATATCACCTCACTCCCTAGGGCCCATGTTAGCTTAAATTGCTACTCACTACAGCACATGTAAATGTAAACAAGCAGAGATAGTGAGATGAATACATTTTTGCCTCATGGGAGTCGGGTCTTTGAGTATCATATGTGCAGAATGGTCCTAAGGGCACATCTGCAGCGAATGTCAACATGGCAGTGTTAGATTAGGCATAACACAATCTAGTAAAGCTCTCAGCCTTGTTGTCTGCCATAGCATTCCAGGCAAGTATTGCATTAAGTTTTAATAACTTTGTAAAATGTTGGTTCGATACTGTTGCAACACAGTGTTAAAAAAACTGCCTATTCAGATGAGGGGTGTCTGTAGATGAAAACAAACGGTGCAGCTTTAGCCAAAATTGAATAATGCTCTTGCTATAGGTGTATACCATTTACGTACCTCATGAATCTTGATCTGCAAACTCCTAGGACTTTGCTAAGCAAGGCCTAATCATTACTGCTCACCTCCGCCATCACAGCAATAAGGTCTGATTCAACCTCCTTACACATACTTTTTTTCCCCTGATGCATTAGCTCTGAGCTCAGAGTTTGAGAGCTTGCTCTTGTGATGGTGAACAGTAATAGCTGGACCTCTCTTAGGCCTCGTACACACGACCGCTTTCCTCGACAAAATCCATCAAGAAAATTGGTGGCAGAGCTTTTTTGCCGAAGAAAAGGGTCGTGTGTATGTTTTTCGTCGAGAAAACTGTTGTGGATCTCGACGAGAAAAAAAGAGAACATTTTTCTCGTCGGGAGTCTCAATTTCCTCGTCGTGTTTCTCGTCGGGCTGGTTTATGACGAGAAACACGTTCGTGTGTATGCTTAGAAACCCGCCGCATGCTCAGAATAAAGTATGAGACGGGAGTGCACCTTCAGTAAAAGTAGCGTTCGTAATGAAAAAAGCACATTTGTCACGCTGTAACAGACTGAAAAGCACGAATCGTCTCTCACCAAACTTTTACTTAACACGCAGTAACATGAGATTAGCAAAAGCAGCCCCAAGGGTTGTGCCAGTGGAATCGAACTTCCCCTTTATAGTGCTGTTGTACGTGTTGTTGTACGTCACCGCGTTTGAGAATGACGAGATTTTGTCTTGACAGTGTGTATGCAAAGAAAGCTTGACAAGATTCTCGACAAGCCTGACAAGAAACTCGCCGAGGAAAACAACGTTTCATTTACGTCGAGATTCCCGGTCGTGTGTACGAGGCCTCAGACCTCGTACACACGACCGAGTTTCTCGGCAAAAACCAGCAAGAAACTTGCTGGGAGATATTTTTTTGCAGAAGAAACCGGTCGTGTGTACATTTTCGTCGAGGAAACTGTTGACGGGAATGGAGAAACTTGCCTTGTCGAGTTCCTCGACAGCCTGACAAGGAACTCGACAAGGAAAACGATGTGTTTCGCCTCTCGAGTTCCTCGGTCGTGTGTACGAGGCTTCAGACTTTAGGAGGTGCACAAATGGGCAATACCTATTGTAGGAGCATTATTCAACTTTAGTCAAAGCTGAACAGTTTGTTTTTTATCTACAGGCACCTCTTATCTGCATAGGCAGTTTTTTTGGTAAAGGTGAAACCTTTAAGTACAACTGACTAGTAAAAAATGAAGACAGACACAAAAGTTTAAAGCTTTCTTCCCCAAAAATATTCATATGTTGTATTCATCATACAAATGAACAGATGTGATTGAAATGCTTTGTTTAGTAACATAGAAAACACCATGATTTTAAAATGTTCTTCCTTCACAAAATGAGTGGCTTCTCTTTAAAACGACTTTTAAAATGCTAACCAGTAAATAGTCTGTGCATTTTAAGAACACATCATGTATTTTTGTTTTTTTTATTAAAGTGAACATGACGCCTAACTCTATCAGTTATACTACATGCCTAAAGCTGGCTATACACATGGCAATTTTTAGTCAACTGCAACCACTTAAGAACCACTGGGAATTGAATATGTGATTGAAAATGGTTTCCTTAAACCAAGAAATCTACCATTCATGAGTTTGTTTGATCACCTGAATTTGATCAATTTGGGCTATAAATTGACAACTTCAATACCAGTTATGTAAATATCTAGAAGAACTATGGCTATTTTGGCAAAAGCAATGGGATATTTACACAGGGCCTGATCAAGGCATTTTTGATTGAATTTCCATGAGGTCAGTCAAAGCCACTAGCTTCTGTGTTTGGTCAACTGGAACTTTGACTCAACTGATAGTGGTTAAAATTGGGGGAAAGCCACCATGTGTATGGCCAGCTTTAGGGTTGCCATAAACAGCCTTAATTAACTTAATGGCATGATATAACATCTGGGAAAGAATTAGGGCTATTTAAAGGAGAGATAACAAAGAAGTGCAACCTTTGGAAGCACCTATTAATGCACAGAGATGTCATACTTTGTTGGTAATTTCATTGTATTAGACCAAATTCTCCTTTTTGTTGAGAAATGGGAAGCTAATAACTGATAGCAAATGCACAGCATTCTCATCTAAATAGCAGAGTTTGCATTGGTGCATTTGATACAAGCTGATGTATTTTATTCCTGGGTGAATTTAGAAATTTGGCCATTAACCTATAGTTAAAAGTTCCAAAAAACAGATACATTTAGAGTAACATTAATATTAGATATTGATTTTTGTCAAAATGTATGTCATTCCAACCACATATAAATGAGAGGGCTGTTTTAAGCTGTTTTATTTCTCATTGCTTTAGAATGTATGCCTAATACAGGACTCGTTTGTTATTGGAAGGTTTCTGTGCTCTCGCATCTGAGAGTAAAGTCGGTAAGAGCCAGTGAAATAACAACTCCACTGATGGAAACTGTGACTACTTCTAGTTTCTAATAAAAAAAAGATTATTAAATTAATTAAATATAAAGGCCTTATGTAGCATTTAAAAAATATTTAAACAATTAAAAAATAAATAGTTCTTAGAATACCTGCATATATTTTATGTTAAAAGTTTTGTGAAATTGCACCTTATTATACAAATTTGTGAAGTATTTTCTTTAATTTGATTACCCTTCATAGATACATTACTATGGAGTGTAATGTATATGTATTTAAGAACCTTAGCCAATTGGTTCAAGTTTCATCTGTCTCAAAATGCTCAAACACTTAATTAACTTCTATTGGTACAGGAGATAACATGTTTAAATACTGAAAACATTCACAAGTCTTCTCTGGTAGTTAAAATTTAAAAATTCATGGACAGATATGAAAAACTCATATTTCTGTTATTAAGTCCCAATATAAAAGGCTGAGGTTTGACATGAGGACTGTTTTATTATGAGCCATAATGACCCATTGAAGACTACTTATTGTCTTCATTCGGCTTTCTTCACTTTCCTTTTTCGAGTTCCTTCATTCAATTCTTCTTTGGATTTTCCTGCTGAATGGGACACCTCATGATCATCATGATGGTGGTGATGATGGTGGTCATGTTCCTCATGGATGCCATCAGGGGAGCCGAAAAGCACAAGGCAGAGGCCATTTTCTACTGGAGCGAAAGGTGATCCATGGGAGTGGGTTGCAGTCATGAATATCTGGGAAAGAAAGTCATAGTAGTTGTTTGAAACTTTACTAGATATTTTATGATGCAAATATCAACATTTCTACTGCAGTTGTTGTGAAAATGGCAATGAATGGTGAGCTGAAATTTGGTGAATAGGGGCTATACATTCATTAAATTAAGACTGTATATGGAGCAGCACTAAAATTAATAATAATAATTATAATAAGAATAATAATAATAATAATAAAAAAACTTCACTTTTTACAGGTTCCTTTGCCACTACATTATATGATCCCTGTGCAATCTAATTCTACTATTGAAAATCTTGGAAGAGGCGATAGCTATACCTAGGGACAGTAGGGGGACAAAATGTTACTGATTCTAACAGGCCTCCTGGACAAAAAACTATATTTTAGTTTAAGGTGTGCATTCACCTTAAAGTAGATGTAAACCCTAGGCTTCACCATGCAAAGAGTACCCAAACACTTACAAGAAAAATAAAAAATACAGCTTTTTTTCTTGCACATGATTGGATGATGGAAGTCAGCAAAGTTTCTGCTCATTTACTAAGCTCTGGAGCAACTGCACCTGCAGTATGCAACTGCAAAGTGCACAGTCTTTTTCCCTTTAGTAAATCGACCTCAAAGTTGGCTCTGGGTACCATGTATTATAAACAGCTGGCATGTTTCTTCCACAAAATACTGATTTGGGGGGGGGTGTACCAAAACTAGAGCAGATACAATCTGGAGCAGTTGTGCATGGCAACTAATCTGTTTGTTCAGTCAAGCTTTAAAAAAAAAAGACAGAATTCCAATTTTACTATCGTAAATTATACAATCCATACTTTCACATATAATGGTGCTTCCCACACAAAGCAAGGATCTCTCACAATGCAGTAGTTATATACAAATGTAGATCTCAAGCTGTTCTCCAAAATTCTTGACAATAGACTCCTTCCTTTTATATCCTCAATTGTCCATCCTAATCAGGTAGGGTTTATCCTCCAATGTAAAGCACATAACACAAAGCGGGTCATTGACCTCATTCATTTGGCCATGTTGATGGCCTCTCTGCTCATGATTCAATCTACTGATGTGGAGAAGATTGGAAATTTCTCTTATCAATCCTTTCTTATGTAGGCCTGGGGTTCCACGTGCTGTCATGTCAGCTCTGTATTCTACCCCACAGGCTGTGGTATTGATCAATGAGACACGTTCTGACTATTTTCCATTATCCAATGGCACTGTCCTTTGTTGCCCCTGATTTCTGTATTGACTCTGGAGCTATTGTTTTGTATGATTGGGGCCAATCCCAACATTCAGGGGATCATTGATAAGTTGGGCCACCATAAAGCTATGGCATATAAGGATGACTTACTCTTCGTGGTCTCTACTCCAGAGGTGACGTTCCCAAACCTAATGTTCCTTTTCCTGCAATACAGGGCTCTCCCTAATTACAATAAATTATTCCAAATCAGAAGCCCTCAATGTCTCCTTGGCATCCAACCATGTCCCCAGACTGAAACAGGCCTTTCCTTTCTCTGGGCTACTCCCAGTCTTAAATACTTAGGGATTCAAATCACTCCTAATCCAGATCAGTTATTACATGTGAACTTTCCGCCCCTGTTGACCAAGATCCGTTTTGACCTTCAGAGGTGGAGGACCCTGAACTGGTTTGGGTGATGTAACGCCTTTAAAATTACCACTTTAACCCAGATCTTGTACCCAATTCTAACTCTCCTGATTTGGATCTCCCCGGTCTTTTTTGCCCAGCTGAAGACATTACTTCTTACATTTATCTGGGGAGATAGGAGGCCTTGAGTCCTTTTATACCTACCTAAACCAAAAGGCGGAGTTGGATTGCCTGATATTCAGTTATACTTCAAGGCTTTTTACATAACCCGAGTGGTTAGCTGGTACACAAAACCAGACTCGGGATTCGCATCGCAGTATCCAGGCAGAGTTACTTACCTTGTCCCCTGGATCCTGCGATGTCGCTCCGCTGTGTGATCAAGTAAAAACACAGTACACATACAGTACACTGTAATCTGGCAGATTACAGTACTGTATATAATAATGACACACTCCCTTTGTCCCTAGTGGTCTGTCCAGTGACCTGCATGCACTTTTATACTATAAATACAGTTTTTTCTGCCTAGAAACTGGAGATTGTCCATAGCAACCCAGAAAGTGTCCCTTTATGTCAAAAGTGGTTTTAGACCAGCTAGAAAACAGCGAAAAGAAATTACAATCACTTGCAGAATTGAGCGATATCGATTTGTGGGAAAATTCGTCATCAAACACTGAAAGTAATGACAGCGACAATTCTGCAACTGAGCAAATTTCAGTGTTTTTGATTTGATTACATTATTGAATAATTATTATTATTATATATATTATTATTATTCTAATTATACACAGCAGCCATGTGCAATGTGTGTTGATGTGCAGTGGTGTGGGCTTTTAGAGGTTAAAACAGGAGGTGAGGCAGTGACATAATGCCTTCCAGTCTGCTGTCAAATGCCAATCCACCACAGATAACTCTTCAAAGTGCACAGCTAATGTAAAAGAGCCCTTTTAAAGTATACATATACTTTAAAGCGGAGGTTCACCCTAATAACATTTATATCTGACCAACTTCCTTATACTTGTAACAAGTACAGTACGCAAGGCGCAGGCGCCATATAGAGCCGACTCACAGCTCTGCATGTTCGGCTCCTTCCGGAAACGCTGTGACTCGTGCGCGCCTACGCAATACAGGGGTGGGGCCTTATCCACCGGGGGGAACGGACGTCAATCATCTGGGCGACCTCCCAGATGACATTCCCCCTTGGCAGAGAAACGCCTACTCCCGCGGGGAGAACTACCCGGAAGTCGGGTTGTAAAGATAGATTACAAGGTTCGTACAGCCTAAAAAAAAAAAAAATTGCGGACTGTACTTGTTACAAGTATAAGGAAGTTGGTCAGATATAAAAGTTATTAGGGTGAACCTCCGCTTTAAGGGCATGCCAGTTAGGGGGAAAACTCTGTGGTTCCCCTTCCTATGGTACCCTAAGCACCTAAGCATGTGCTTATTTTGCTTAATTGTTATTCCAGCCCTGACTGTATGTAATGTCACATTATTCAAATCTCCTTAGGCAAAATTAGTAAACCTGCAGTGCAGAGGGGTCTACACTCCAAAGGTAACTTTTTCTCCAGCCCAACATTCAACTTTAATGTAATGTAAACATTGTGGGCCAGATTCAGGTACATTTGTGGCGGTCTAACGTATCCCATTTACGTTACACCGCCGCAAGTTTTAAGCGCAAGTGCTTGATTCACAAAGCACTTGCCTGTAAACTTGAGGCGGCGTAGCGTAAATGCGTCCGGCGCAAGCCCGCCTAATTCAAATGGGGCGTGTATCATTTAAATTAGGCACGTTTCTGCGCCGAACGTACTGCGCATGATCCATTTTGAAATTTCCCGCCGTGCTTTGCGCGAAATGACGTTGCACCGACGTAATCTTTTGAACGGCGACGTGCGTTACGTCCTTTCCTATTCACGGACGACTTACACAAAAAAAAATTTTTTAAATCCGACGCGGGAACGACGGCCATACTTTAACATGGGCAGTCTAAATATAAGCCATGAAATAGCAGCCGTAACTATCCGCCGGGAAAAGCCGACTAGCGACGACGTAAGAGAATGCGACGAACGCGCGTACCTTCGTGGATCGCTGTAAACAGCTAATTAGCATACCCGACGCGGAAAACGACGCAAACTCCACCCATCGGGCGCCGAAGTATTACACCTACGATCCGAAGGCGTACGAAGCCGTACGCCTGTCGGATCGAAGCCTAAAGCCGTTGTATCTTGGTTTGAGAATTCAAACTAAAGATACGACGCGCCAAATTTGAAAATACGCCGAGTATCAGTAGATACGCCGGCGTATTTCTACTGTGAATCTGGCCCTGTTTTTTTTAGGACTGTTGTAAGCTTTAACAGTGGAAACTACTAGTAACTGCTGCAGTAGGTAAAGTCATTCCATCTGCCACTTTGATCTGAACACAATTTTAATAAAACTGGAGAGTGCAAAATCTGGTGGAGCTCTGCATTGAAAGCAATCATCTTCCATTTTTTTTTTTGTCAAAGCTTGATTGAACAAGCTGACGTTAGAAGGTTGGCTACCATGTACAGCTGCACCAGACTCAAATTTTAGTAAATAACCCCCATAATGTTTAATTTCTAACTACAAGATATCTAATGGCAAAACAGCTTTTCCTTATACAGTAAATAGAATACAATTATTTAATTCCTGACAGGCTTTTTTGTCTACCAGAACATGAAAGGAAAACTCTCTGAAGTGTTCTGCCTGGAACAAGCGTCCCACAAGTGTCCCAAGGTGAAAGATTTCTCCTCTATTGCTGTTTCAGTGACAACTCAAAATTCTGGATTTTCTCACATTTTAATTAAAAATATTTTGTATTACATGCAGGGCCGGATTTGCTCTCCCTGCCGCCCCAAGGCCAGGTTCTGCAATGTACCCCCTGCCCAAATCAATGGAGAATGGTAACCGGATGGCAGGGGTGGCACGGTTAGTTCAAATATTTTTTTTATTTTTTTATTTTTTCACTTGTTAACGAGCGAGCGGATTTCCCCACACTACATTTAGCCCTGCTAGAAAGCAACTTACCGCCCTTAACTGTATGTTGCGGCCGTCGGGGGACTCCATGCCGCTGCCGCCCCTCTGTGCCCTGCCGCCCTGAGGCCTGGCCTCGGTGGCCGTGTGGGAAATCCGGACCTGATTACATGACACTACTAAACCCAAAAAGTAATTTTTAAGTCTATATATTGATAAAAATAAATAGATTTGCTAGTTCCTCCTCATTAGTCTACATTGACATAAAAACATTCTTTAATTTACTCCTGTATTGAATCTGCTATGATTCTTACCTTGCAAGCTGCCATGAACAATGTAAAAAAGAAGATGAGGTTGGCTTTGGAAATAGGTAACCAGTGGGCCTGCTGTAGAGTAAACAGGATAGCTCCATACAAACTGGCCTTGGTTGGGCTGCAGGAGAAAAAAAGACAAGATATTCAAAAGAAACAGTATGACAAAGTCCAGGATTCGATTTATAAAGTTACCCAAAATGTTAATTTGTTTTAAGATATTTTTATTATATATTATATATATCAATTATTATTTTCTCACTCTATATATACATATACAGTTGTGCTCAAAAGTTTACAAAATGTATGATTTCTTTGCCATTTTTCAGAGAATATGAATGATAACACAAAAACTTTTCTTTCACTCATGGTTAGTGTTTGGCTGAAGCCATGTATTATCAAGCAACCGTGTTTACTCTTTTTAAATCATAATGACAACAGAAACTAATGACCCTGATCAAAAGTTTACATACCCCAGTTCTTAATACTGTGTATTGCCCCCTTTAACATCAATGACAGCTTGAAGTCTTTTGTGGTATTTGTGGATGAGGCTCTTTATCTTCTCAGATGGTAAAGCTGCCCATTCCTCTTGGCAAAAAGCCTTGAGTTCCTGTAAATTCTTGGAGGAACTGCATGTTTGAGATCTCCCCAGAGTGGCTCAATGATATTGAGGTCAGGAGACTGAGATGGCCACTCCAGAACCTTCACTTTATTCTGCTGTAGCGAATGACAGGTCAACTTGGCCTTGTGTTTTGGATCATTGTCATGTTGGAATGTCCAAGTACGTCCCATGCGCAGCTTCCTGGCTGATGAATGCAAATGTTCCTCCAGTATTTTTTGATAACATACTGCATTCATCTTGCCATCAATTTTGACCAAATTTACTGTGCCTTTGTAGCTCACACATCCCCAAAACATCAGGGATTCACCTCCGTGTTTCACAGTAGGAATGGTGTACCTTTCATCATGGGCCTTGTTGACTTCTCTCCAAATGAAACGTTTATGGTTGTGGCCAAAAAGCTACATTTTGGTCTTATCACTCCAAATGACTTTGTTCCAGAAGGTTTGAGGCTTGTCTCTATGCTGGTTGGTGTTATGTAAGCGGGATAATTTGTGACATTTGCATAGTAATGGCTTTCTTCTGGCGACTCAACCATGCAGCCCATCTTTCTTCAAGTGTCTCCTTATTGTGCATCTTGAAACAGCCACACTACATGTTTTCAGAGAGTCCTGGTTTTACTCTGAAGCTATTTGTGGGTTTTTCTTTGCATCCCAAACAATTTTCCTGCCAGTTGTGGCTGAAATTAGTTGGTCTACCTGACCGTGGTTTGGTTTCAACAGAACCCCTAATTTTCCACTTCTTGATTAGAGTTGCTGCTGATTGGCATTCTCAAATTCTTGGATATCTTTTTATATCCCTTTCCTGTTTTATAAAGTCCAACTACCTTTTCCCGCAGATCCTTTGACAATTCTTTTGCTTTCCCCATGACTCAGAAACCAGAAATGTCAGTGCAGCGCTGGATGAAAGATGCAAGGGTCTGTCAGGAGTCCAGAAACTCATTGACCTTTTATACACACACACTAATTACAAGAAAACAGATCACAGGTGAGGATAGTTACCGTTAATAGCCATTCAAACCCATTTGTGTCAACTTGTGTGCATGTTATAAGGCCAAAATCACTAGGGTATGTAAACTTTTGATCAGGGTCATTTGGGTAGTTTCTGTTGTGATTATGATTTAAAAAAGCGTAAACACAGTTGATTGATAATAAATGGCTTCAGCCAGACACTAACCATGAGTGAAAGAAACGTTTTTGTGTTATCATTCATATTTTCTGAAAAACAGGCAAGAAATCAAATTCTGCCTGGGTATGTAAACTTATGAGCACAATTGTATACTGTATAACCAATCTTTAAAGCACTAGTTACAGAAGATTTGTACACTATCAATCAAAAAGAAAACGTTGCTTGTTGCGGAGAAACGCATTGGACAGGGCCACACACGTGACGTCATCCCGCACGCCGGGTGGAAACTCTGGTGATGTCTGTTTGTTGTGTTACATGCCGTTTGTATCTGTGTCTCTTTGAGAAGATTCAGGAGTGGAGAGTTTGCTATCTCTGGGATCTGAGTTTAAGTGGCTGCAGAACAGCAAGGTCTCTGTGTGAGACCTAATGGTCTAGTAAGGAGCTTAATAATCCTCTATGGTGGCGTGGCTCTGTGGCACAATTCTTTACTTGGGGGTGGTACTCACTCAAGAATTCTTTACAGTTGACCAGTGTGGTGAATCTTACATTTGCAGTTGATTTGGACAATCCTTCCTTTATATATTCTTTATAAGATGTTTACACTATTATTAATATGAAATGAATTCACTTATATATATATATTTATTGAGCACTTTATTGGAGAAAGCATTTTCATGACTTGATCACTTATATTCATTGATTGCGTTTATTAGCATTTAGTATTTTATACAAATACCTATATAATCAGATATATATCATTACTAAGTGCTCCTTTTTTGTCACCAACAACTCCATCTCCTCCTCTTTCCATAGGGATACCACAAGGCTCGATCCTCAGTTCTGTTTTCTATGTACACCTCCTCCCATGCTAAACTGATAAAACCCTGTGGTTGAGCCTCATTTTTACTGCCCCTCAACACTACCCTTTTTGCTGCAGAGACAGTGGCCAGGGGTGTATACATGGTGCACCCGCAATGTTTTGCTTCCAGCCTTGGCAGGAATTGCCCCGGGTACGCATGCCGGGTGCAACCCATTTATTGAATGCGGATATTCTGCAATGGCCTTGCAACCGTGCACAACGTGTACAGTTGCGGAATGGTTATCTGGTATTTAAGGGGTTAAAACAGGCAATGAGGAGGCAATTCAATGCCGGTTATCAGGCTTAGAGCAAGAGGAGGATCAATACTGCAGCATCGAGGTGAGTATGTATATATTTTTTTTTTTTTGCATTCCCCACTTCTCCTTAAAGTCTTCTTTAATAGGGTGTCTCTGCAGAGATGACATTTTTTTTTAGTAAGTAAAACACTCACAAGGACTTTCTTGTGAAAAAAAAAAAAAAAACACTCACAAGGACATGTGAAGAATTTCATTGGTCTCAGGCTTCCAAACACCACGTAAGAGCTGTTCTAGATTAGACATCAGTGCAACTCCAGAACCTACAAGAAAACAGATAACGCTAATCAATAATCTGTACTGGTAATCAAATGAGTACATAGTAACCATGTTCCAGGGATGTGCGGTGAGGTCAGTGGCTGGTGAGACACTGGCTAATATCAGAGCCAGATACACACAGGTTACATACGCCGTGAACATTAGAGCGAGAGCAATAATTCTAGCACTAGACCTCAGATGTTACTCTCAACATGTAACCTGTAAAAAAAAAAATGTAAGCGTCGCCTATTGATATTTTTAAGTACCAAAGTTTGGCGTCATTCCACAAGTGTGCGCAATTTTAAAGAGTGACATGTTAGGTATCTATTTAATCTGTGTAACATCAACTTTCACATTATACAAAAAAAAAAAATCGGGCTAACCTTAGTGTTTTTTTTTTGAGAAGCTGTGGAAAGCCTGGTTGGGCATTCCCGGGCTGGCCCCCGGTCGATCTCGTTCTGGACCGAATGTCATAGCCAAGGTGCCAAGGAATCACTATCTGTTGGGTAACTCGCCCATAGTGAAAGGTGCGAGGTGATGTGACTTTCTATATGCGTAAATGTGCATGGATTCCTGTTAAATTTTTGCACATATGTCACGTGTTGATGCTTACTGTTTCTATCATGTAGATGTGTTTATTGAATATGCTTGTTTGATACTCTTGGCTGTTTATGATGAGCTAAAAAATTGTGACTATATAACAAACTGTATTGCTCTAGAGCCTGTAATGGAGATATAATATATATGTTACATAAAATTTGTTTTGAGATAAAAAAAACTAATGCCGCGTACACACGATCGGATTTTCCGACATAAAAACCTTGGATGAAGTCTGAATTTCCAATTGTGTGTACTAGGCATTAGTGTTTTGTTCTTTTTTTATATTGATGAAATCGTTATTTTGTTTTTTTAACGTGTTTGAAAAATTGCTGCGCAAATACATTGTAACAAAGTTACTAAAAAGTTGACAACGACCACCATTTTATTCCCTAGGGTGTATGCTACAAAAAAAATATATAATGTTTGGGGGTCTGAGTAATTTTTGGACAAAAAAATTATGATTTTTACATGTAGGAGAGAGGTGACAGAATTGGCCTGCGTGGTAAGGGGTTAATTACTATAAGTAAGTAATATACAAATAATTATTATATAGTGTTTTTAAGGTAATTTACTATATTTTCTAAATCTGTACTCAAGGAGGTGGCTTAACAGGCAAATTACTGAAGTTTGAAGTTATAACTTCCAACCAGTAATTTCACAGTACATAGATAAATAATAAATTATTACCGTATGTTATAACATACAGCATAATAATATATGGTTCAGCTTGATTAAAACAGTACCGTTTTAGCAAGCAGCAGATTCCCATTCTCCCTCTTAACTGTGTGAGAAAAACATGGGATTGTGGGTAAATCTTATACCCATAAACCCATGTTTTTCCTTGTAGTTAAAGGGTCACTAAAGGAAATTTTTCTTTAGTTGAAATGACTGTTTACAGCAGGGGTCTCAAAGTACTGACCCGCGGGCCATTTGCGGCCCGCGGACCGGTTATAAATGGCCCGCAGGCAGGGCGGGGGGTGCCGCGGAAGTGGGGGGAGTAGATTTTCTTCACATGCAGAGTAGCGCAGAAAGCGTCTGTAATAAGTTCACTTCTCTCTCATGTCACGCTGCGGTTGCTCCCCGCCCCCCCCGGCGGCCCCCCCTCTCTTCTCGTCCATACCTATTTGCTTGTGATATCACCTGGGATGGACAAGAAGAGAGGGGGGGGGGGGCGCCAGGGGGGCGGGGAGCAGCCACAGCGTGACATGAGAGAGAAGTGAACTTATGACAGACGCTTCCTGCTTTACTCTGCATGTGAAGAAACCACAAGTAAACGCTGACCTGTGCCCCATGTACCCTGATTGTGCCCTCATGTGCGCCATGTACCCCTCATGTGCCCCATGTACCCTGATTGTGCCCTCATGTGCCCCATGTACCCTGATTGTGACGTCATGTGCCCCATGTACCCTGAGTGTGCCCTGATGTTCCCCATGTACCCTGATGTGCCCCATGTACCCTGATGTGCCCTGATTGTGCTCCATGTGCCCTGATGTGCCCCATGTACCCTGATGTGGCCCATGTGCTCCATGTGCTCTGATGTGCCCCATGTACCCTGATGTGCCCCATGTACCCTGATGTGCCCCATGTACCCTGATGTGCTGGGCTCTGTACCCTGATGCGCTGGGCTTTGTACCCTGATGTGCCATGTGCCCTGTCCTGATGTGTTGTGCCCTGATGTGCCATGTGCCTTGTCATGATGTGCCTTGCCATGCCCCGTACCCTGATGTGGCCTGTTGTACTGTGCTCTGATATGCTGGGCCCTGTACCCTGATGTGCTGGGCTCTGTACCCTGATGTGCGCTGTGCCCTGTACCCTGATGTGCTGGGCTCTGTGACCTGATGTGCTGTGCCCTGATGGTGAGTGGTCAGTGGGGTGTGTAGTGGTCAGTGTGCAGTGTAGTGGTCATCGTGCAGTGTAGTGGTCATTGTGTAGTGTAGTGGTCAGTGTGTAGTGTTCAGTGGTCAGTGTGTAGTGTTCAGTGGTCAGTGTGTAGTGTGCAGTCGTCAGTGTATAGTGTGCAGTGTAGTGGTCAGTGTGTAGTGGTCAGTGTGCAGTGTAGTGGTCAGGGTTAATAATGCATCCACTGACACCAGTGCTGGGGGTAATAATGCGTCCGCTGACACCAGTGCTGGGGGTAATAATGCGTCCGCTGACACCAGTGCTGGGGGGTTAATAATGTGTTCGCTGACACCAGTACTGTTGTTTTTGAAGTTTGAAAGTTTGCATGGGGCCCCCCATGGGATATGAAAATTTGTCTTGTGGCCCTCAGGTAATTTGAGTTTGAGACCCCTGGTTTACAGGGTATAGAGACATAATAGTTAACTGATTCCTTTTAAAAATGATTAAAAATAGATAAAAACCATTAATATAATGTACCTGCAGATTAGTTTTGTTTTTGCTGTTGTTTCCTGGTTCTCTGATGTACAGAGACAAAGAGCCAATAGAGGGCAGTGATGCTTTGTAAAACGAAACTGGATTGGTGCTGAGGAGTTTTAGACACAGTAATCACACCTCCTTGATTAGTCACCACAGTGAGAAATCTCCCAGTACTGTGGTGATCAGGAAACAGACAACCAGGAAGTGTCCAGAAAAGAGAGGAATTACAGCAACATCAAAGCAAAAACGAACAATGAGGACATGAAACAAGGACTGCAGTAAGGTAAAGGAAGCTATTTAGCTAAAAAAAAAAAATCTTTAGTGACTCTTTAAGAGGGCTGGGCTGGAAGAGAGCATTGTCTTTTGGACACATGCCCCTTCTATGACACTGCAATGAGAGACGTGCCTCCACTGCAGCATTTTTAATGGACATCTTGTTCCAATGGTGCTTTACCATTGGTCCAAGGCTCGAAGCTTACCAGTAAGCTCAGTGCCTTTGACAAGAAGTGAGGAGAGGCACTGTGAGCTCATCCTCTCAGTCTGCTGCAAACAGAATGTGCCAGGTTGTATTTAAACTGGCCGCTCTGTATGTAGCTTCTGATAGGCTGCACAAGAAGCCTGTATCTCCGGAGCTATAGGTGGCAGGAGCCTCAAATTTTGACCAATGGTTGGGTAGGACATCAGCTACCAACGAGCTATGACCATTGAAGCTCAAAGGTGTTTTTTTTTTGCAAACTGGTACTGACTAGTATTCCAATGTTTCTCTTCTCCCTCAGTTTTTCTCCATCACCTAGCTAATGAGGTCCCAAAGCTGATGGAGAGAGGCAAGGGAGGGTCAAACAAGGATGATATGCAGGCAACTGACATCCTCCTTAAAAAACTGATGTCATTGGTCATCAGGGCCGGATTAACAATGGGGCTGATGGAGCTGCAGCTCCAGGCCCCTTTCTTAAGATAGGCCCATTTGCCCAAAAAAAAAAAAAAAAAAATTTTTTTTTAATATTTTTTTTTTTCTAAGATCGAATTTGGGGGGTTGTAGCTCGATGACCAGAGGTCACAGAAACCCCACATTTGGGGGTAGGCATGGGAAGAGCTACCCCACAACTGGTTAAAATATGGGACGGCTATCATTTATGGTTCCGGAGATACGGGCCTGCTTGCACAGCCTGTCAGAAGCTACATTCAGAGCGGCCAATATAAATACAAGCTGACACACTGCAGCAAACTGATAGGATCACAGGGCTTATAATAATTATTTGTATATTACTCATGGTAATTAACCCCTTACCACCCAGGCCAATTCTGACACTTCTCTACTACATGTAAAAAATCATCATTTGTTTTTTGCTAGAAAATTACTCTATGGTGGTCTTTGCACTTTTTATGTTGCAGGGTACAGAGCTGCACGATTCTGGCTAAAATGAGAATTGCAATTTTTTTGCTTAGAAGATAGATCACGATTCTCTCACGATTGTTGCGGCGTAACATCATCTTTCACATTAAAAAAAAAAAACTTCACTGTTTTGTTTTTATGGTTTTTATTATTCATTGAAGTGGGAAAATGCAGTGTGACATAAAATATTGCAGCAATTGCCATTGTATTCCCTAGAGTCTCTGCTAAAATATATATAATGTTTGGCAGTTCCAAGTAATTTTCTAGCAAATAATATTGCTTTCTAACTTAAGAAACAAGTGTTGGACTTTAAGTGGTTAAATTTAGTTACAATGTTAGTTAGTTACAATGTTTCATTTTGTTTACAAACTTCGCAGACTGCCCAGATTTGTTCTTTACACACAGAAGTGTATCCCTTTGATCTAAGAAGGAAGTGTCAGTTACAATGGGCCTAATCCTCAAAAAACCGGCGCAACGTAACTTTTTCCAGTTAAGTGCCCGATCCACAAAGCACTTACCTAGAAATTTTGAGCGGTGTAACTTAAATCGGGCCGGCGCAAGGCGTTCCTCTTCTCCAGGGGGCGATTACCATTTAAATGAGGCGCGCTCCCGCGCTGGCCGTACTGCGCATGCTCGTGACGTCATTTTCCCGACGTGCATAGCGCGAAATTACGTTACGTCGGGCTTTGTGGATTGCGACGGGACAATAAAGTTGCGTCGGGTAAAAAAAAAGATACGGCGCCAAAAAAAAAATTTGAAATTTAAAAAAAATCGCGTCGCGACCAAGAAAGGTCTGTTTTTACAAGGTGTAAACAGTTTACACCTTGTAAAAGCAGCCCTAATTTTGCGTTTGCAAAATAAAACTTACGGAGAAAAAACGAAGCTGAAAAGCTTCGTGGATCTCCGTAAGTCCTAATTTGCATACCCAAGGCGGCATTTCGACGCAAAATGCCCCCAGCGGCGGATGCGGTACTGCATCCTAAGATCCGACACTGTAATTCAATTACACGTCGGATCTTCGTCCTAACTATGGGAAACTGATTCTGTGGATCAGTTCCATAGTTAGGACCAGGGATACGACGGAGTAACAGCAGTTACTCCGTCGTATCTCTTTTGAGGATTTGGCCCAATGTTTCCTGTTAAAAACTTGGCAGACTGCCCAGATATTTTCTTTTGACAGCTGAAAGTCTCTCCACTTGTTATATGAAAGAATCAGCAAACTCTGCATTGAAGATAGTCAGGGGGGTTGAATCGAGATCACGATTTTTTTAACGATTAATTGTGCAGCTCTAGCACGGTATTTGCGCAGCAATTTTTCAAACATGTTTTTTTGGAAAAAAATGTTTCATTCATTAAAAAAACAGTTAGTTAGTTAAGTTAGCACAATTTTTTTTGGTATCCTAAGCGATGCTTTACATTTTTTTAGGTTACATGTTTAGAGTTACAGAGGAGGTCTAGTACTAGAATTATTGTTCTCGCTCTAACGATCGTGGCATATGTAACCTGTGTGTATCTGGCTCTGATACTACCAGTGCCTACCCAGCCACTGACTAGTATCTCTCCCCAGCCTGTCCCCACACACCCTCTCACCTGCTGACCTGTGGACGGGGGAATCACTCCTGCAGTGTTATTGTGTTCTGCCAGTGCGTACAATGATCAGTGTTGCTAACTTTAGCTGGCAGCACTGATTGTTTTAAGAAAAAAAAAACAGGCTGGTTGTACTCAAGTTGATTAATAGATTGACTTGTGTAAAACCAGCTAGCCCATACATAGATTGACTATGGCTGGTCTCTGCATAATTGATTTCAATCCATGTATGACCCGCTTAACCACTACTCAGTCCCTAAATATCCTTCCGCTCCTGTACATAGTGCTCACTGTCATACTCTCCACACTCCTCTCCTGTACATAGTGCCCACTGTCATACTCTCCACACTTCTCTCCTATACATAGTACCCACTGTCATACCCTACACACTCCTCTCCTGTACATAGTGCCCACTGTCATACCCTCCACACTCCTCTCCTATACATAGCGCCCACTGTCATACCCTTCACACTCCTCTCCTGTACATAGTGCCTGCTGTCATACACTTCTCTCCTGTACTTAGTGCCCACTGTCGCACCCTCCACACTCCTCTCCTGTACATACTGCTCACTGTCATACCCTCCACACTCCTCTCCTATACATAGTGCCCACTGTCATACCCTCCACACTCCTCTCCTATACATAGTGTTCACTGTCATACCCTCCACACTCCTCTCCTATACATAGAGCCCACTATCATACCGTCTACATTCCTCTCCTGTACATACTGCCCACTGTCATACCCTCCACACTCCTCTCCTGTACATACTGCCCCATCATACCCTCCACACTTCTCTCTGGTACGTACTACCCTCTGTCATACCCCCTCACTCTTCCTGTACATACTGCCCATTGTCATACCCTTCACACTCCTCTCCTGTACATAGTGCTTTTTTCCGTACCCTTTGTACTCCTCTCCTGTACATAGTGCCCACTGTTAGACCCTCCACATTCCTCTCCCTCACCTGCACATACTTCCCACATATATACTGTCCATACTCCTCCCCTATGTCGCTTACCCACAAAAACAGTTCTTTAAAATTATACTGAATATCCTCAATGTTACCAGCTCTAGAATGGACACACTTTTGTTAGTTCAACTAAAGGAAATATCAGTTCTCATATTTGTTCTGCCCCATTATTAGTACTCATTTAATTTTGTGATTACTACTATGATGTATAGAGGAACATCGGGGATCTCAGCTACTCTAAATATATCACTTATATAAAAAAGTGGCCCTGAAAATATTTTTTAAATGTTGGCAACTGTGCACTTAGGCACTGCCCAAGGGCCACCGTCCACCGGGTCAGTAGGGGGCCCCATGAGAGGCTCCTGGGATCCTGTGATAATAAAGCGGTAGTAAACTTTCCTGACATTACTACTTTTTAGAGGCCCTGGGGTAGGTTATGCCACAACGTACAAGTATGCACAGCATATTAGCACATTAGTGTACACTTCAATTTTCAGACTGAGCTCTACAGTACTGCGCTGTGATGAATCAGGCGGGGCCTGGACACTTCCATCTTCACCCGGTCTTCCTTCTGGGTTCTGTGCCTTTGGTCACTTGCCTTGGCTGGGCTGCGTTCATGTCATTCCCACGCATTTATTTATTATTTATTACACCCCATTCACACCTCCGCGACAAAACGCCCGACGCCGGCCGCTCGTGCCGCTGGAGGGGAGAATTCCCATTGCTGTCTATGAGATGGTTCACATCTCATAGACGCCCGTACACCTGCGGCATGAAAAAAAGTCCCGGACCCTTTTTTTCAGGCGGCATTGGCGTTCGGCCATACAAAGCAAAAGGAAGGATTTGTAAAGAAAAAGTTACACTATTCGCGGCAAAATACGCCGCGTACGCGGCGTTACTTGTCGCGGGGGTGGGAATGCAGCCTAAAAGGCCCCACCAAAATCCTCAGCACCAGGCCCATGATGTTCTTAATCTGGCCCTGTTGGTCATAAGTTGCCAGTTAGAAGGTTGTAATGGTGTACAATGAAAATATGTGGTTTTGTGTAACTAAAAGTCAGGTTTCATCCACCCACCGGCTTGTACACAATTTTGGGGCAATTTGTAGCCATTTTTCCAAGGCACCCCTGAAAAAACCTCAAGGCCTCACAGGGTGCCTGGGTTGAAAAAGGCTGCTCTATAATATACAGTACATAGTTTGTATCTGATCACTATGTATATGGATGTGCATAGACATTTTTTGGAGAAAAACAATACTATTTAGTGTCACTTTAAGACTGAAGCAAAAAGTTTAAAAAAACAAACAGACTGCACACCATTTTTACTGTCAGATTGATTTTCAATATTACACATACAAATTGCTTCATAGCTGTAGTTGTAGTATAACAAAATATTAGATACTGATTCATCTATCAACCTCTTGCATAGACATAAAGTGCTTTTTTTTTTTTTATTCTTCTAGTGTGATCTGCACCCTAGACATCCAATCTCTTAAAAAAAATTGCATGTGCCTCATAAAACACTAGTGATTGTTCACACCTTTTGAAGGTATGCTTGAAAATGTATCAAAATGTCCTTTGGAGTTAACTGGGTAGGAGGGCATCTAGTGGTGCAAGGAGAAATTACAGGTTCATCAGTCTTGAGTCATCAAAGTGTATATACTAGCAAAAAAAGGTTTATGTTTTTTTCATTATACTATAGATGTACTCAGGGGCGGACTGACAACTCATGGGGCCCCTGGGCAATAGAATATTATGGGGCCCCTGGGCTTACAGATGGCCACCACGCCAGGAGGCAGTGCAGAGGCGGGGCAGCTAAAATCTCGGGATTTTCACATCAAAAGCATGTCGGTTTTGGACATATCAGGGACAGATCTAAAAAAAACATAGATTTTTACATACTGTCCCTGGTTTTACTAAGCCTGGTAACCCTGATGGGGCCCCCTAGTGGCATGGGGCCCTCGGGCAGTGCCCGAGTGACTCAATGGTCAGTCCGTCCCTGCAGGGCCGTTTGAAGACATTTGGGGGCCCCAGGCAAAAAAAAAATGACATTTCAGTTTTTCAGTTGAGAAGTTGTACTCACACGCACATGCTGCCAGATGTGTTGGTGTCCGCACAGGGGCCCCAGCAGGGAGGGTCCTTGCCGTATCGCTGCATCCTCCTGCAGTCCGGTCGGCCGTGTACCATATCCGCGCGGTACAGGAGATTCAGTTTGCTGTTCCCGGGGCCGGACTGAAAGGAAGTGAACACTCAGTGTGTGCACTTCCTGTCAGTCCGGCCGGGAACATGAACCTGATTCTCCTGTACCGCGTGGTTATGGTACACCGCCGAGTGGACTGCAGGAGGACGCAGCGGTGCGGCAAGGGCCCTCCCTGCTGGGGCCCCTGGCCAGCTCGGGGGCCCCTGGCCAGCTCGGGGCCCCAGGCAAATGCCTGCTTTGCCTGTCGGGTTCCGACGGGCCTGCACCTCTGGATGTACTGTTATGCCCAGCACATATTTTGTTCCACAAAATGTAAGCAGGAGTGGATTACTACTATTAAAAACAAAACTTGCTGGACCTTAAGATGAAGCTTTAAAGAGTAGCACACCACAATTTAATAACGGGGTAAGAGTCACCTTATTGTGTTTACATATTAGCTTACCTTTCACCCATCCAATGAGTACCATGATAACCCATCCATGGTGGTAATGGTGGTGGGCATGGTGGATTCCAATGGCAATTTTGCGTACCCGGACTACCTCTTTCATCCCAACAAGCACTAGTTTAATAGGCAGGAAGCTAACTATCTTGTAGAACAGGTTCAATGGACAGTAGAACACCAAGTACCTGCAGTAATGAAAAATCACAATTTAGTTAACCAGTTAGTAATGCAACCTATACATTGGTGCCTCAGACCTGCCTGTACATGGGTAGAGGAACAGGCCAAGGACATAAGACCAAAAACGACGACAAAGAATTAAAACTGCAGCTTTATCAGACTGGAATTCTGCTGCGACATGGCAATCCACAAAATGCTTCACCAGCCATTTGGGGCACTACTGTAAAGGTCAATAGAAATGACAGCAGCTGTCTTTGGTAACACATGGGAAGTGAGCAGGTGGGAGAACAAGATTCGAAAGAAACTAAAAAGGAAGAGCCACTATGCTTGCTTTGCCATGGGAAGATACTGCAAATGGAAACGACTGAGCATATCTGGAAATAGACTGCTATTGTGTGGCTGGGCGATACTAAAACACTAATATTGTACAATATATTTTCACATGTATATGGAATATGTTGGATAATGCCAAGCTTTTACTAATGCTTCAGCAGTCTTGTATTTGCTTTATTAATCCTTGTAAACTCACCTCTGGTTCACTCTAGGTGGAAAGCATTGTGTGTACACTTAAACCCTTTAAAGCAAAACTCTAGGCAAATACACATGATATGTCCTTTACATATACAGTATAAGTACACCCAGTCCTGAAATTTACACAGTTCTGACCCATAGCACAACTCCGTTTATGGAGGGTTATATAACACATGAGCCTACTCTGCTCCTGGGTCAAGAGTAAATATTGCACAGAGTGCAGGGTTAAGGGGTGCGGAATGTACAGAGTGCCAGGGCAGGGTTGCCAACCTCCTGCAGCATTTTCTACTGACAAAACATGGAAAATTTACTGGCGGAGCACATTTTTTACTGGCAACCTGAGAAATTACAGAACTCCTATTGAAAACTAACACAGTTTGTACATATTTGAACAGTATAAACATGATATGGAAACACTGACAATACCTATAACAAAGTCATTTGCTTGATTTACACTTAAAAAGTCAACACAGCGTGAAATTATTAGCCCCTGAAATTTACTGGCAGTTGTAAAAAAAAAATCACAGATTTTTACAAACTGTCAGTAAATTTACTGGCGGTTGGCAACCCTGTGCGTGCGTAACATACAGAAAGTGAAACTTTTATCACATTATTATTCTACTTTAAAACAACCTTGATTAATCAGACTGACAATCCTTATTGATTAGACTGAGCTTATTTCTCCATTTGCAGCCACATAGGGGGTTATTTACAAAAGGCAAATCCACTTTGCACTACAAGTGCAAACTAATAGCTAGATTCAGAAAGGGCATCCTAACTTTGCGGCGGCGTAGTGTATTGTGTTTACACTACGCCGCCGTAAGTTAGCGAGGCAAGTACATGATTCACAAAGTACTTGCCTGCTAAGTTAGGGCGGCGTAGCCTAAAGCGGGCGGGCGTAAGGGCGCCTAATTCAAAATGGCTGAGGGGGCGTGTTTAATGTTAATTTTGTTTGACCTGACATGATTGACGTTTTTTTGGAACGGCGCATGCGCCGTCCGCCTACATATCCCAGTGTGCATTGCGGCAACGTACGCCGCACGGGCCTATTGATTTCGACGTGGACGTACATGACGTAAATCCCTATTCACGGACGACTTACGCAAACAACGTAAAATTTTTGAATTTCGAAGCAGGAACGGCGGCCATACTTAACAATACTATTCCAGCTATTTGATGGAATAACTGTAGGCCTGATAATGCGTTACGTAAACGGCATATCTGTACTGCGTCGGCCGGGCGTACGTTCGTGAATAGGCGTATCTACTGATTTACATATTCTACGCCGACCGCAATGGAAGCGCCACCTAGGGGTCAGCCTAAATATTGCACCCTAAGATAGGACGGCGCAAGCCGTCGTATCTTAGAGAGGTTTAAGTGTATCTCTGTTTAAGAATACACTTAAACTTAGGACAGCGCAAATTCCGAGTTAGGTCGGCGTATCTACTGATACGCTGGCCTAACTTTTACTGAATCTGGCTATAAAAGTGCAAAGTGCACTTGAAAAACGTTATTACGCTATCGGCGTCTACCGGTTCTCTTTTTTTTGCATATCATCCTTATCTGGAACGCCTGGAAACGAGATTCAATAGTCCATATCCATGTGTGTGTAGGCACAATCCTGCACTAGCCCATATGACCATCTTTTTAAGTAAAGTGGTCAACAGGCTCTGGTAAGAGCACTTTATATACAAAGCACCTTGGGTGGAAACAAATGAAATTTGAAAAGTATGGTGGTGGCATTTTCTACTTTTCTCCACTAGGAAGATCACAGCAATTGTCAAGATTCGTTTGGCTTTCTATGCATGCTATTGGGACTCTATTTTTTTATTTTTTTGGTGTTTAACCACTTGCCCACCAGGTAAATTCTGGCACTTCTCTCCTTCATGTGAAAATCACAATTTTTTTGCTAGAAAATTAATCAGAACCCCCAAACATTATATATATTTTTTTTAGCAGACATCCTAGGGAATAAAATGGCAGTCATTGCAATACTTTTTGTCACACCGTATTTGCGCAGCGGTCTTACAAGCGCACTTTTTTTGGATAAAAATCACTTTTTTGAATTAAAAAATAAGACAACAATACATTTTGCCCAATTTTTTTATATATTGTGAAAGATAATGTTACGCCGAGTAAAATGATACCCAACATGTCACGCTTAAAAATTGCGCCCGCTCGTGGCATGGCGTCAAACTTTTACCCTTAAAAATCTCGATAGGCGACGTTTAAAAAATTCTACAGGTTGCATTTTTTGAGTTGCAGAGTAGGTCTAGGGCTAGAATTATTGCTCTCACTCTAACGATCGCGGCGATACCTCACTTGTGTGGTTTGAATACCGTTTTCATATGCGGGCGCTACTCGCGTATGCGTTTGCTTCTGCGCGCAAGCTCGTCGGGACGGGGCGCTTTAAAAAAATTTTTTTTGGTTTTCTTATTTATTTTTATTTAGTTTTATAATTTTTTACACTGAAAAAAAAAAAAAAAAAAATTGATCACTTTTATTCCTATTACAAGGAATGTAAACATCCCTTGTAATAGAAAAAAGCATGACAGGTCCTCTTAAATATGAGATCTGGGGTCAAAAAGACCTCAGATCTCATAATTAGACTCAAATGCAAAAAAAAAAAAAAAAATGTCATTTTTTCAAATGACAAAAAAAAAAATGTTTCTTTAAGAGGCTGGGCGGGACTGACGTTTTGACGTCACTTCCGCCCAGCAGAGCTATGAGGACGGGTGAAGGAGATTTCTCCTTCAGTCCCGTCCCCGCTCAGCTGCCGGACACATCGGATCCCCTCCGCCGCTACCGACGGCTCCGGTAAGCGGCGGAGGGCGCGGGAGAGCGGCGGGAGGGGGGGGGCCCCTCTCCCGCCACCGATAACGGCGATCTCGCGGCGAATCCGCCGCGGAGACCGCCGTTATCGTGTACACCACCGCCCCCTGAAAAGATGAATATCTCGGTTGTGGCAGCAGCTGCTGCCGTTATCGAGATATTCAACTTTAAAAAGGAGGACGTCTTTTTGACATGGGGCGGTGGTCAAGAGGTTAACATAGTGAACTTCAGTGTTTTTTGCTTACACTGCAGAGGAATCTGCGTATTCATGCACATCTGTGTGGGACATTTCTGCTGTATATTGATTTATATTGTTTCAGCAATCACTGTTCACATATGCTTTTGGAAACTTATTTTTATTATTAATTGTTGCACGGTGTTGTGTGGTATTCCACATTTCACAATCACTATTGTGTGGTTGAGCGCCCTCTACCTTCCATTTTCATTATCACAATTCAGTATTGTTCTTTGAGGAGCAGCTTATTTAGTTTAATTTAGTACTTATTTATATTTGGCGCGGAATTTTCTATTCTGCACTTGAAATTAAACTGAAAGTGCACTTGGAAGTACAGTCGCTGTAAAACTGAGGGGTAGATCTGAAATGAGGGGAAGCTCTGCTGATTTTATTATCCAATCATGTGCAAGCTAAAATGCTGTTTTTATTTTCCTTGCATGTCCCCCTCGGATCTACAGCAACTGCACTTCCAAGTGCACTTTCAGTGAAATTTCAAGTGCAAAGTGGATTTGCCTTTCATAAAATTACGGAATTCCGTTGGAAAAATCTGTTGGAGTTTATCCTGACGGAAATTCTGATTGTGTGTACAAGGCATAAGAGAACATTGCAAGGATAGCAGGCAAGGCAGCTTTTAGAAATCACTGGTCGCCATACAGCCTACCTGACATGGCACCCTTCTCCTGTCCGAAAGTGACAGAGGATATAGATTTTTCCATCCCTTTCTCTGTAGCCTCAGCTGCACAGATGAATGAATAGGAAGCGCTTTGAGGCTTCCTGCTCATTTACAAACTGAAGCATAGTAAACACTGTTTACTATGCCTCACTGATAATTGGACACAAGAGTAATTGGTACGATCTCTCACTGTGTTCATTCAGGAAAGGAAGGGGCCAGCTTCTGGTGGGAGAGGAAGGGAAGATGGCAGCACTGCAGGGGAAAGGGGTACACAGGAGACCCAGACAGCAGATAGAAGAAGCGGATGTGCTAGAACCAATCCCTTTGCAGTGCAGCCGGGGGGGGGGGTTGAGTAAGCACTGACGTTAGCGCAAAACGCGTTACCCTTTATGTTCCTGTCATACCTGTGATGTGATTTTAATGCTTCAATAAATATACCAAGGAATGCAGCAATATTCAGAATTGTGCATGTTACTGCAGTCAAAGGAAAAAAGAGGAGGAGAAGCTGGCAGCGCTGCAGGGGGTGGTAGAAGAGGATCAGTGTATGCAATAAGACAGTACATCCGGACCTCTTGCTCAACAGGTGACTGGGCCCCCCCTTTTGAACTGATGGGGCCTGGGCCCAGCACAGGAGGGCTGGCTGTACTGCCTTTTCAGCAGCCCTGATAGCGGGAGTACAATCTGTATACTGACATCTCCAAGCAAGCCTAGCTGCTTTACATACTTCCTTTAAATCTAGATCATCCCATATATGTGCATGCACAGAAGCATCATTTTACATGGTATTTTACTGGTACAGGTATAATGTTACTACGGGAAAAGCACAGTAATGTCATCATGATACCATAGCATATATTGTTAAAAGGTCAGTGGTTAATATCTTGAAGCTTTTGATACTCTTAACAGTTCATGCTATGTTTTTTATCGTTATATATGCAACAGAAAAATAATCAATATTATATAGCGATTTACAATGCTGTGAGCTTACCAAACAGCTGAAGCCAAAAGTATATTGGAATTATTGCTGAAGTAGTCTATGGGTGAATCACCAAGTAAGACATCTGCAAGAATGTAGCTGCCAAAGCAGTAGAGCATCGCACATAACCAGGAGGCTACTGGACTGCGTCTGGAAAGAGCCACAGCACCTTCACAAGAGAAAAGACAATTGAGGGATATTAAAACCTGAGCTACAATTTGCCAAACATCTCTATATGAGTACATTGTCAGTATGCAACATTCTCAGTATGCAACAATTACAGTGGAACCTTGGTTTAAGAGTAACTTGGTTTGAGAGCGTTTTGATTTGCGAGCAACTTTTTTTTTTTTATTCTGACTCGGTTTTGCGAGTCTTGATTTGCAAGACGAGCAGAATTCAAGCTAAATAGGCCTGCAATACCTCATTTGGCCTGAGGTATGGGGGCGCAGGAGCCGAGCAAAGCCGAACATAGGCCTGCAGTACCTCATTTGGCCTGAGGTACGGGGGGCAGGAGTCGTGCAGAGTCAAATATTGGCCTGCAGTACCTGATTTGGCCTGAGGTACGGGGGCGAGGGAACCAGAGCTGAAGTGTCCTCGGGCCTTTTCGCCAGTTCCAAGGCTCTCTGGTGCCCCCCACCTCTGGCCGCATTCGGTATTGCATCCCATTTACGTCAATGCGGAACTAATTATTTTTGTTTCCATTCACTTCAATGGGAAAACTTGCTTTGATATACAAGTACTTTGGATTACGAGCATACTTATGCTCGTAATCCAAGGTTCAACTGTATAGCAAAAAGATCATTTTGTACAAGCAAAGACTTATACTGATGTAAAATTATTTTAGGGTGATGGTCACCATTAGGGCCTTTGTCAATCGGGCCTCTATATGCTTCAATAGGGTTTTGGTTTTATAGTTCGAAAGGAAGGTCATGTGTATGATAAAAAAAAAGTGAGTTTGCAGCCAAGTGACGTTTTGCCAGCCTAGGCAAATGGTTTTCCAAAGCTGCAGGCCTGAATATTAACATTGCACATTACATTCATTGCCTTAAAGGTCCCTCATATAGCTTAACTTGGCTTGGCAGCAAAAGTGTTAATAACCAACTGTGTGAGTTAGATGTTGCTATGGGAAGACAGAATGGGAGGGCAGACAGCTGATCCTTCAGTATAGGGTCTAATTATAGGCAATAGGTCAGGAGAGGGGCAAAGGCTGAGGGACACCTGTCAAAGTCCTTCATGGTTGTTAGATGAGAAGTGCACTGGATCAAACATATCAATGGACAGGACAAACTCTGAGCCACAGAAACTGTTTTGTATCCTCTTAGAAAAACTTTATATTGGACAAAAAGACCCTGTTGATATTAGTTAGAAATAAAGTCAATGGGCCAGATTCAGATAGAATTGCATAAGTTTCGGCGGGCGTAACGTATCTCAGATACACTACGCCGCCGTAACTTAGAGCGGCAGGTCCCGTATTCAGAAAGAACTTGCGCTCTAAGTTACGGCGGCGTAGTGTAACTGGTCCGGCGTAAGCCCGCCTAATTCAAAGTAGGCATGGAGTGGGCGTGTTGTATGCTAATGACTCGTGACCCTACGTAATTGACGCTCCTAACGAACGGCGCATGCGCCGTCCGTGAAAGTATCCCAGTGCGCATGCTCCAAATTACGCCGCAAATAGTCATTGCTTTAGACGTGAACGTAACTTACACACAGCCCTATTCGCGTACGACTTACGCAAACGACATAACATTTTACACTGTGCCGACGTCCATACTTAACATTGGCTACGCCTCATATAGCAGGGGTAACTTTACGCCGAAAAAAGCCTTACATAAACGACGTAAATCAATGCGCCGGGCGCACATACGTTTCTGAATCGGCGTATCTAACTCATTTGCATATTCTACGCGGAAATCAACGGAAGCGCCACCTAGCGGCCAGCGTAAATATGCATCCCAAGATACGACGGCGTAGGAGACTTACGCCGCTCGTATCTAGGCAACAGTGAGTTACGACACACTCAGAGTTACGACGGCGTATCTGGAGATACGCCGTCGTAACTCCTTTCTGAATCCGGGCCCTTGTTTCCTTATATATTGTACCTTGCAGGTACTTAAATGGAATACATTCAAGGCATCCCGAACTATGGGCTATGCTAGCACTAACTCAAGTTCCAAGATTTCTAAGGGGCCCCATTCAAAAACAATGACTGATTTGTGGATTTTAGAAGTAGGGAGACTTGCTTGATAAGCTTGGTGTATTTTTGATTCAGGGAAGTACTATTACTACTATTACTACTACTGTATTACTATTCATCTGTAACAATCCGTGTAACCTTGATGTAGCCAAGCTTAGTCTTTGTAAGGCATGATGCTGTTGA
This sequence comes from Rana temporaria, assembly GCF_905171775.1. NCBI lineage: Eukaryota > Metazoa > Chordata > Amphibia > Anura > Ranidae > Rana > Rana temporaria. The sequence continues at coordinate 353,499,601 of NC_053489.1, read as the reverse complement.
CATAACAATGCCCTCTCACTACTGTTTAACATTAGGGTGTCTACGCATCTATACAAGTAAATATATACAGTTACCAAGAGTAAATATTGTACACAATGGGGGTTATTTACTAAAGGCAAATCCACTTTGCACTACAAGTGCACTTGGAAGTGCAGTTGCTGTAGATCTGAGGGGGACATGCAAGGAAAATAAAAAACAGCATTTTTGCTTGCACAGGATGATAAAATCAGCAGAGCTTCCCCTTATTTTAGCTCTTCCCCTCAGATCTAAAGCGATCTACAGTGACAGTGGACAGTGGATTTCCCTTTAATAAATCAACCCCAATGTACTGTATACATGCAAAGTATCACATTGTAGTAGGCCAATCACTTCATAAATAAATAAAACCTGTAGCTGTGACTTATATAGAAACCAAACTCATAGATGCATGATCTAATTCATGTCAAATTCTCACTAGCATGATTTCTTCATATTAGGAGACCAAACCAAGAAAGCCTAAAGCCGAACTCCAGGTTTGGATACGATTGCTTAGTTACATTCGTCCAGCTTTAACCATAGAAAGCATACATATTTCATACATATGTAACTGCTGTGGAAGTGGAGAATCACGTTGATAGTCACCACTGCTATAGTGATCCACACTGTCTTCCAGGTCCCATGCCAGAGGCTGCCCTGCTGCATAGTAACTATGGCAGGAAAAGGGCGGTAAGGGGGGGTTGCTCGCTCAGCACGGGCGCCATTCACAGAATGCCTTGCATTTTTCTCAATAAATGCAAGGCATTCTCTGATTGAACGAGGTGGAGAGGCTGGGCAGTGATGTCACACTCTCCACCTCGTCCAATCAGAGAACTCCATGCATTCATTGAGGAAAATGCAGCTGCAGCCATGATCCTGGTATCCTTTTTTAGAGCCTGCAATACACTTTACTGTAAAGGTGATCCGAGCGGCTGTACAGGTCCCCAAATCACAGTTATAGTGCTCGGAAGGGACCCCCCCTCCCCCCTGTCGCTGCTGTTCACAGGTTCTCCCATTCTACCGGGGAGCCTATGACCTCTGTAAGTGGTCAGGTTGGATGTACACAGTGGAGAGGGGGAGCATCCATTTCTTCATCTCATCTGTGACTAATGAAGCCAGAAGGGACAAGGATTAAGTCACTACTGGTTTTGGTGCTGTTTCCCTGGCCAGTTATTTTTGCCAGAAAATTACATTGGCTCTCTTGGAGGGCAGAGGAGGTAAGGGGCCTATTCAGGGCCGTCTTAATGGGATCATGGGCCCCTAGGCAAAGTAATGCTCTGGGCCCCTACAATGATGACAGTGCGGGTAAACAGACATCAAGTAGGTAGGAGGCAGATGGCCTCCCCTGTGTATCTATCACTCTCAGTGCCATCATGGGGCCCCCAATTTCAGGGCAGCCTGGGCTCAAGGACCAGCTGCTTTTGGGGAAAAAAACAGGGGCCCCCCATGCAGCTGGGGCTCCTGGGCAGTGCCCAGGTGTGCCCTCTCATTAAGACAGCCCTGGGCCTATTAGAGAGTATCTGTCACTGCCCAAAGCTTGTGATAGCAATAAAGTTAAATGAAAAAAAAAATTTAAGCGCAAAAGTAAATAAAAATTATAAAAAAATATATAAAAACGTCCCCATCTCCCCATGACCGCAAATGCAAGTGTTCATGTAAGCAGTTGCCAGATTATTGCTGCAGGTTCTGATTTTCCCAGGCTTTTACAGGCTTTGCCCTCCACCCTGTGGTACATATAAATAGGGGGAGGCTGGACTCAGGAGGAGGGGAAGCAGGGATTGCATTGGAAAGTGGAGAGAAGTCCTCTCAAGGGGTCTACCAGTTATATGGACTGTTACCTAGAAAGGTATGCATGGGCAGACTGGGGCTAGTTAGAGGAGAACTTTGTGAACTTGGAGTGTATTATTGCAGTAAAACAATTGTTAACCGGTCAAAAACCTGGTCTGAAGTTAATTATAAAGGGGTGCATGGTGGTGCATAGCGTAACTATAAGAACAGGGCCTAAGCACTTACGGTTTAAGAGGAAGGAACGGAGAGCCACCATGAAGGGTTAACGCAATACAGAAGTTGGAGGAGGTGGGTAATCATGAACTGGTGGGAATGCATAGTAGCCAGACAGCGAGGAGTGGTACCAGGGATGAATGACAGGTCCTCTGGTAGTGAGGGGAATGGTGCTCTGGCTTCCTCTCTAGTGGTCAGTTTCCCAAAAGCTGTATGTCGTTACACAGCTGCACACAGTTTTTGGCTCATCTCTAAGCTGGAGTTCTGCCCTAATGTTGGTGTTCACATAAACGTGGCCCTGTCTGGTCCTGGGCATTGGTGAAACACAAAAAACTACCCCCACGTGCACAGGGAGTAGGCCCCGCCCCCACACACATGCATGTCCAGCACGCATATGTGAACAGTGATTGCACCACACATGAAGTATCGCTGCGAACATTGGAGTGAGAGCAATAATTCTAGTGCCATAGCTCATGTTTAACTCTAAACTGGTAACCTGTAAAGGCTTTTAAGGTGTCGCATACAAACAATTATAGGAACCGTAGTTTGTCTCCATTTCATAAGCGCGCTCATATCCACCTGTCTGTTTTTCAGGCGGATCCGAGCGGGCCACCTATTGACTCCTATGGGCGGGCGGATGTCAGCAAGGACGTGTCTGCTGACACCCGCCTGCCATCCGGTCCACTTAAAACAGCTGTATGGCAATACATTCGCCATCCGTCTGGTGGATCGGATCAGGTGGGATCTGATGAAAACTGACATTCTTAGCTAGATTCAGGTAGGGCGGCGCATCTTTCAGGCGGCGTAGCGTAGCGTATTTACGCTACGCTGCCGTAAGTCAGAGAGGCAAGTGCTGTATTCACAAAGCACTTGCCTCCTAATTTACGGCGGCGTAGCGTAAATGGGGCCGGCATAAGCGCTCCTAATTCAAATGAGGATGAGGGGGCGTGTTTTATGTAAATGATTGGTGACCCGACGGTGATTGACGTTTTTTACGAACGGCGCATGCGCCGTCCGTGTACATTTCCCAGTATGCATTGCTCCAAAGTACGCCGCAAGGACGTATTGGTTTTGACGTGAACGTAAATTACGTTCAACCCCATTCACGGACGACTTACGCAAACAACGTAAAAATGTAAAATTTTGACGCGAAAACGACGGCCATACTTAACATTGACTAGGCCAGCTATTTGTTCGACTAACTTTACGCTGGAAAAAGCCGTACGTAAACGAAGTAAAAAAAATGCGCCGGGTGCACGTACGTTTCTGAATCGGCGTATCTAGTGATTTGCATATTCTACGCCAAACTCAATGAAGCGCCACCTAGCGGCCAGCCTAAATATTGCACCCTAAGATACGACGGCGTAGGAGACTTACACCTCTCGTATCTTAGCCTAATTTAAGCGTATCTGGTTTCCAAAATATGCTTAAATTTAGGACGGCGTAGATTCAGAGTTACGTCGGCGTATCTACTGATACGCCGGCGTAAAGCTATCTGAATCCAGCTATCTGTCTATTTTCGTCTGATCTCCTTATAGAAATAAGCGGGGCTCTGACAGGCCCCTCCCCGCTCAGTGAGCAAAAATGGACCTGTCATCTGCCGGCTCAGCGGAGATTAAGGGATCGATCTCCCGCTGAGCTGGCGGAGTTTGCTGAACGGATCCATCCTCGTGTGAAAAGGGCCTTAAACCCCAAAGCAAAGATTTATTATATTGCAGCTTACCAATTCTTAGATGTGATAGCTGCATTCATTTTCTTTTTTAAACTTTCTTTCTTTTATATTCACCTGGTGATCTGACCAGCACGTCTGATGTTTTTCAACAGAACATGCTGTCCTACAGATTCAGTTAGAGCATTGAGACAAACCATTTCCACTGACAGGGGGGCCCACAATGATCAGCTTTTATTTGTTTACGTAAAGTGGTTATCCCAAAAGGCACAAAACAGTTTTCTGTACCTGCTTAAAAAGTGTGAGCTGGAATTTGGCTTCAATTTTTTAGTGTATCCAAATCTGCTAGTGCATCTAAGGCCCCATACAGACGAGCGGACTGTCTGCTGAAAACGGTCCGCCGGACCGTTTTCAGCGGACATGTCCGCCCGGAGATTTCTGTCTGATGGTTGTACACACCATCAGACAGAAATCCGCGCGGACAGACAGCGCGGTGACGTGGCCGTGCCATCGCCGCGACGATGACACGGCGACGTGCACGACCCTGGAAGGTCAATGCTTCCATGCATGTGTCAAATCACTTTGACGCATTCGAGGGATGGCAGCCGATCAGACATATCCGGTGAGTCTGTACAGATGACCGAACATGTCCGACGGACAGGTTTCCAGCGGACAGGTTTTTGTCCGCTGGAAAACGGTCGGCTGGACAAATGTCTGCTGGAAACCTGTCCGGTCGGCCGTACACACGACCGAACTTGTCTGCTGAAACTGGTCCGCGGACAAGTATCAGCGGACAGATCCAGTCGTGTGTACAAGGCCTAACTCTCCCCCCAGACTGACAATGCTGCTGTCCAATTGTGTCTCTGTAATTCCTACTTCCACATTACTCGAATACAGGAAAACAAAAAGTATAACCCTGCAATAAGTGAAAAAAACTGTGATATTACAGTGGCCTAAAAATAACACAATGAATCCTACTACAGAAGGTGTGTTACTGGCAAGACCATCAGGTGAAAACAGAGGGAAAAAAGCCTGAAAAAGGAAAACAAATGCAACTACCACATTTAATGCAATATATTACTTGTTTGGTTTGGGGTTTAACGCCACTTTAATGACGATACCTTATATCAGTGGCGGTGCATCCATAGTGGGTGCATTGCATGAATCTATGTATTGTCACCGCTGCTGCCCACTATTCAGGTGTCCGGCCCCCTGTTGAGCCCCGGCCATCTGAATAACAGCGGTGGGTGTGTTTTGGAAGTGTCTATCAAAGCCAGCGGCTCTGATAGGCTTTCCGATTACACCCTGTGGGCTCTAATCGGCTTCCAAATGGTTAACCAGAGGGCACACAGGCTGTGCATTCCCTGGTTAACACTAACCCGCATCTCAGTCAATCAGGTTCACCAGGTCTGGTTACCGGTCACCTGATTGGCTGAAGGGACATCGAGGGCGGAAGAAGACATCGAGGGAGCGTGGAGGAGGATGGCTGACCCGAGAAAGGTAAGTGCCGGGCGGGGCAAACTGGAGGCATTTGAGGGGGCAATCGGGCGAAATTTGAGGGGGCAAACTGGCGAAATTTTTGGGGCAAACTGGTGTATTTGATGGGGCAAACTGGCGGCAATTGATGGGCACAGGGGATGCGTTTGATGGCACAGTGGCGACAATTGATGGCACAGTGGCTGCAATTGATGGCACAGTGGCGGCAATTTATGGCACAGTGGCGCCAATTGATGGCACAGTGGCGGAAATTGATGGCACCGTGGCGACAATTGATGGCACAGTGGTGACAATTGATGGCACAGTGGCAACGTTTGATGGCACAGTGGCTGTGTTTGATGGCACAGTGGCTGCGTTTGATGGGCACAGTGGATGCGTTTGATGGGCACAGTGGCTGCTTTTGATGGGCACAGTGGCGACGATTGATGGCACAGTGATGACAATTGATGGCACAGTGGCGACAATTGATGGCACAGTGGCGACAATTTAAAGGGCACAGTGGCGACAATTGATGGGCACAGTGGCAACAATTGATGGGCACAGTGGCAGCGTTTGATGGCACAGTTGCGACAATTAATGGGCACAGTGAGGCTGCAATTGATGTTTTCTTTTTTTTTTCGTTTGTTTGCGCTCCCCAAAAAAAATTGGAGCACCAGCCGCCACTGCCTTATATTGCTTTAAAGCCAGTACATTTTAGTTCTGTCACCCAGGTGTGAATGTACCATTGCATTTAATTTGCTTTGGCTTTAAAAATACCGTATGTGTTTTGTTATTTTATGTAACTTATTGTAACAAACCAATCTAAACCCTACAACAGCCTGACTGTGTATGGGAAGCTTCAGAGCTTTCAGTTTAATAACAAAAAAAAACAGCAACTTTGGCGCCACTTGAGGAACTAGGGACTTATCTGCCTAAACTCGATGGTAGTTTTCTCAATAGGGTGGAGCATTTAATCTTATCTGCTTCTCTGTACTATTAGCAACACCACCCAGTACACTTTGACAATGATTGCAGAAGTTGTGTCAACATAGAAAAGAATGTTATTGGCAATATACACATTCATGCCATATACACTGGGGTATGGGGCACTTTTACCTTGAGTAGCTCATAAAATGCACACTATAGCAAAGGTCATCATTTATTAGTAACATGAACTGTTTTTTCCCAGCAGGACAGAAATGGAAAAATCTAGCCAAAGCTTTCCTTATGCTGGCCATTCATTATACAATTTTCTTGTTCAATTTCCTTCAGCTATGTAGTGCAAGATCCTGACTGATTGCATACAAATTGAAAATCGTTAGATTTGACTTCATATTGTGTGGATTTGGTAAATCTCAAGGAAAATTTTACAAGAAAATTGTATTAGACGTTGGGAGTTTTTGCAGGACTTTTGCTGCGTTTTGTGCAACACTTTTGCGGCATCAGTGCTGCGCTTAGAGCCCTTTCACACTGCCAGTGGGCCGCATTAGAGGTAAAGCGCCGCTATTTGATTCACAATGCGACTTTGCAATGCAATTTTTGATGCAATGTCATGCGATCGGTGAAAAAAACATGTGAGAACAAGTGGCACCGAAGTCGGAACAAAGTAGTGCAGTAGCGCACCAATTAGATCGAAGACCATTGAAATACATGGGTTTTGACTTGTCATGCGACTTCACATGTGTCAAGTCGCATAACAAATCGCAGTAGTGGAAACAGAGCCAAAGGGTTCAGCACATCTACAGGGTTACCAAATTCAGGCTCTAGTTTTACAGCCAAGGAATTATCTTGTGATTATAGTAGACAGACCCTCCTTCTGCTTCCTAGATATTTGTTTAGGGATGTATGTAATGTAAAAAGCGCAGGGGTTAGGATTATTTTACAAGCAAAGTGCATATTGTACAGGGTGCCGGGGTCAAGAGTGTGTAATGTACACTGTGCAGAGGTCAGGTGTAAGAAACATGCAGAATGCAGTTTTTTTGGAATGTGCAAAGCACAGAATGCAAGGATCAGCAGAAACACACAGGGCCAGATTCTCGTAGATCGGCGTATCTTTGTGCGGGCGTAACGTATCCTATTTACGTTGCGCCTCCGTAACTTAGACGGGCAAGTGCTGTATTCTCAAAGCACTTGCTCCGTAAGTTGCGGCGGCGTAGCGTAAATAGGCCGGCGTAAGCCCGCCTAATTCAAATGTGGAACAGGGGGGAGTGTTTTATGTAAATAACTTGTGACCCGACGTGATTGACGTTTTTCAGGAACGGCGCACGTCTGTGAATTATCCCAGTGTTGCTCCAAAGTACGCCGCAAGGACGTGTTGGTTTCGACCTGAACGTAAATGACGTCCCCATTCACGGACGACTTGCACAACTGAAGTAAAATTTTCAAAATTCGCCGCGGGAACGACGTCCATACTTAACATTGGTACGCCGCATGTACGCCTCATATAGCAGGGGTAACTTTACACCAGGAAAAGCCTAACATAAACGGCGTATCTATACTGTGTCAGCCGGGCGTACGTTCATGAATTTGCGTATCTAGCTGATTTACATATTTCTAGGCGTAAATCAGCGTACACGCCCCTAGCGGCCAGCATAAATATGCAGTTGAGATACGACAGCGTAAGAGACTTACGCCGGTCGGATCTAATAGAAATCAATGCGTAACTGATTCTAAGAATCAGGCGCATAGATACGACGGCTCAGACTCAGAGATACGACGTTGTATCTGGAGATACGCCGTCGTATCTCCTTTGAGAATCTGGGCCACAGAGTTCAGGGATCAGGAGTGTGTAATGCACAGAGTTCAAAAGTCAGGAGAAAGTAACAAAAAGGGGTAGATTTACTAAAACTGGTGCACACAGAATCTGATGTAGGTGTGCATAATAGCCAATCAGCTTCTAGGTTTGAGGCCTCGTACACACAACTGTTTTCCTCTACAGAATCCAGCAAGAAACTTGGTGGGAGAGCTTTTTTGCCGAGGAAAACGGTCGTGTGTATGTTTTTCATCGAGAAAACTGACGTGGAATTCGACGAGAAAAAAAGAGAACAAGTTCTCTTTTTCCTCGTCGGGAGTCTCAATTTCCTCGTCAGGCTGGTTTTCGACGAGAAACACGTTCGTGTGTATGCTTAGATACCCGCGCATGCTCAGAATAAAGTATGAGACGGGAGCGCACCTTCGGTAAAAGTAGCGTTCGTTATGGAGATAGCACATTTGTCACGCTGTAACAGACTGAAAAGCGCAAATCGTCTCTCACCAAACTTTTACTTAACACGCAGTAATATGAGATTAGCAAAAGGAGCCCCAAGGGTGGCGCCAGTGGAATCGAACTTCCCCTTTATAGTGCCGTCGTACGTGTTTTACTTCACGGCGTTTGAGAACGACAAGATTTGGTATTGACAGTGTGTATGCAAGGAAAGTTTGACAAGATTCTCGACAAGCCTAACAAGGAACCCGTCGAGGAAAACAATGTTTCTTTTACGATGAGTTTCTCGGTCGTGTGTACAAGGCCTTAGTGTCAAAGCTTAATTGAACAAGTTGAAATTAGAAGCTGATTGGTTACAATACACAGTTGCACCAGATTTGGTAAATCTCCCCCAAAGAGTGCAGGCGTCAATAGTGTATAATGCACATGTGCAGGGACCAGGAGTGCCTAATGCACAGAGTAAGGAGTAAGTAACGCACAGAGTGGAATGGTTGTGAATATGTAATGGTTAAGCAGTAATTAACAGTGTGCAGGGGTCACATGTGTGTAACACACAATTGCAAGGTTCAGGAGAGCATAACACACAGAGTGCAAGGCCAAGGAGTGTGTAATGTACATGAGTAAGTAACCACACAGAGTGTAGGGGTCAGGAGTGTTTAATGCACATGAGTAAGTAACACACAGAGTGCAGGGCTCAGGACTGTGTAAAACACAAAGTACAAGGGTGAGGAGTGCATACCACACAGAGTGCAAGGCCCAGGAGTATGTAATGTACATGAGTAAGTAACACAAAGTGCAGGGGTCAGGAGTGTTTAATGTACATGAGTAATTAACACACAGAGTGCAGGGGTCAGGAGTGTGTAATGTACATGCGTACGTAACACACAGAGTGCAGGGCCCAGGAGTGTGTAATGGACAGAGCTCAGAGGTCAAAATTAGGTAACACACATGGAAAGAATTCCTTTCTCCATCTAATTCCATCCCCCCACTCAACAGGCCCAAACCGTACCCAACACAGATCCCCCTTCTTCCATGCAACATACTCAGTAGACTTTGGCATTATATTTCATCTGCTTATTTTCCCCAGGTCCCAGTGCTGTGACTGAGGCCCCGTACACACGACCGAGTTTCTCGGCAGAATTCAGCCAGAAACTCGGTCGGAGCTGAATTCTGCAGAGAAACCCGGCCGTGTGTACACTTTCGGCCGAGGAAGCCGACGAGGACCTCGGCGAGGAAATAGAGAACATGTTCTCTATTTCCTCGTTGTTCAATGGCAAATTTGGCCTCGCCGAGATCCTCGGCGGCTTCACAAGGAACTCGACGGGCAAAACGATGTGTTTTGCCCGTCGAGTTCCTCGGACGTGTGTACGGGGCCTGACCGTGTTATTTTTTTTTCTCCATATGTTACTTATGCAGCTGTTTGCCTATCAGACCTATCAGCAGGGAGCCTTCCCAGCCAGCAGAACACAATGATCACTGCTAGTGGTAATATCTGCCGGCAGCAATTGCATGTAAAAAAAACAGACAGACTGAATGTACCCAAGTTGATCGATGGAATGATTTGGGTACAACAAGCATATCCATAGATGGATCAAATCTCCTCTGCTCCCTGCTCAACCGGCCAAGATTTGATCTATCTATGACCAGCCTTATGTTATTTATGTCTGCTGCCTCGGTCCTTTGCTATCTGCATGAGTCACTTCTGACAAGTTTTTCTGATATCAATAGACAAAATGTGACAGGGGAGAGAGCTCCAGCCTGTGATTGACAGCCTCAGTTCTGTTCCTGTCCGCTGTGTGAAGGGGGGTGTGTCCCTTCTGTCCAATCAGGTCTCACTGAGATCTGCAGAGTGTAACTTCAGCTCCCGCCCCCTGCCTTCTGAAAGCTCAGACAAGCTATATAACTTATGGACTTTGAATGTCTTGTAGAGAAGAGAAGACTGCAGATAAAGTACACATGTGTAGGAGGATTTGTTTAATTTCTGTGTATCCCCTGAGACCAGTCACTTCACTGGGTCTATGTAACGGTTTACAAACATTTTAACCACTTGCCGACCTCTGTCAGTAAATATACGTCGGCAGAATGGCTGGTGTGCGCAAAGCAAGATACGCGTACGTTGCTTTGAAATTCAAGCCGTGCACGCATGCCCATCGCAAGCTCTGTGACCGTGCCCATGGGACCCGCGGACTTGATGTCTGTCAGTGTCCTGCGATCGCGTCACGGAGCGGCAGAACAGGGGGGTGCCGTTGTAAACAAGGCATCTCCCTGTTCTGCCTTGTGACAGGACACTGAGCTCTGCGATGGGAGCAGCGATCAGTGTCGTGTCACAGTAAGCCCAGCCCCCACACAGTTAGAATCACTCCCTAGGACACACATTACCCCTTCCTCGCCCCCTAGTGGTTAAACCCCTTCCCTGCCAGTGTAATTTACACAGTAATCAGTGCATTTTTATAGCACTGATCGCTGTATAAATGACAATGGTCGCAAAATAGCGTCAAAAGCAGCAGTCGTGGTGGGTACAATTATCAACTCCAGACTCGACTACGCAAATGCACTCTATCTTGGACTCCCCAAATACCAAATCACTCGTCTGCAAGTCGTTCAAAATACGGCAGCTCGACTAGTTACTGGCAAAAAAACATGGGAATCAATCTCATCTTCTCTGAGATCCCTTCATTGGTTGCCAGTAAAAGACAGAATCACTTTCAAGGCACTCTGCCTAATACATAAGTGTATTTAAGGAAAGGCCCCCCAATATCAATGCGAAAAACTAAAAGCTCACAACCCCAATCGCGTTCTGCGATCCACCAATCAAAATCTACTCCAGATACCCAAAGCCAGATACAAATCCAAAGGAGAATGTAGATTTGCAGTCCAAGGACCTAGACTGTGGAACGCTCTACCAACCGCCATCCGATTGGAGGTGAACCACTCGGTCTTCAGAAGAAAGATCAAGACCCATCTCTTCTGAGGTCAAAAAAATTCTCACTCAGGAAATGGACACTAAGCGCCCAGAGGCGATTCAGTTCGCATGTGTTGCGCTATATAAGTTTTTCACTCACTCACTCAAAAGTGTCCGATGTATCCGCCGCAATATCGCACGATAAAAATCGCAGATCGCTGCCATTACTAGTAAAAAAAATGTAATAATAAAAATGCCATAAAATATGTAGAAAATACGTATCAGCTTAAACTGAGGGAAAAAAAATGTTTTTATATGTTTTTGGGGAATATTTGTTATAGCAAAAAGTAAAAAATGTTGCTTTTTTTTCAAAATTGTCGCTCTTTTTTTGTTTATAGCGCAAAAAATAAAAACTGCACATGTGAACAAATACCACCAAAATAAATCTCTATTTGTGGGGAAAAATAGATGTCAATTTTGTTTGGGAGCAATTGTCAGTTAAATCGACGCAGTGCCGAATCGCAAAAAGTGGCCCGGTCATTTGGCAGCCAAATCATCCAGGGCTGAAGGTGGTTTATGTAAATTTAAACTATCAATTTTCGGACGGTCATCAACTTGAAAGACTTCAATGATCTTTAAGAGCCAGAGACTAGAGATTTTCACATATTCTCGTAGTAGCCCTTTTTAGTCACAGGTATCACATTGACAAGTCAAAAAGGTACCTATTTCACCAAAGCTGTCTTTTATTCTACCTAATTTGCCATTGTTTTATAGACAGAATACACAGTAAGTGAAGCAAAAATTCACTAGAAAGCTTTCATTTAAATCTCTGGCATTGGAAATGATGGTGTCCTACAGATTTTCTTGCTGTCTTAAGTTTCCCCTTTTTTTTAGGTTCTACTTACCTGCTCTGTGCAATGGTTTTGGGTCCCACGCCAGTGGTCCTGGCTCCTCCGCTCTGCCGAGTGCCCCCAATGGCAAGCCTCTTGCTATGGAGGCTCTCAAGCAGGCTCATTCCTGAGCTGGGCTTTGTTTGTCCATTTACATTCGGAGTGTGGCTCGGCCCTGTCCTCATTGGCTCACTGGCTGTGATTGACAGTAGCAGAAGCCAATGGCTGGGGGGGGAGGCTGAGGGGGGAGCTGACTCCATAAGGTTTTTAACCTTAATGCATAGAATGCCTTTAGAAGCAATCTAAATATACTATTGGCAGTATGAATTATATCTGTTTGACAAGTGCAGAAAATAGCTGTTCATCCATCCAGAAACCTTGTGAGCTGATAACATTCTGTGCTCTCTGCCCTGCTATCTCTCTGGAATACAAAACACCTGCTTCCAGAGGCGGCTCTAGGCTTTGTGAGGCCTTAGGCAAAACTTGACATGGGGCCCCCCACTCACACCCATGATGGGAAAAATAATTCAAGGACAAGAGCCTCTTCCCCATAACCCTGGCCGGTGGTTGTGGGGGTCTGCGGGCAAGGGGGGCTTATGGGAATCTAAAAGCCCTTTAACAAGGTGGCCTCCAGATCCTGCGCTTTATTAACGAAGGGCCTGGGGCCACGCGGTTATGTCACCTGGTGAACCCGCCCCCTTGTGACGTCATTGACTGAGGGCATGCTGGGTCATTGACGTCACAAGGGGTGGGGTTACCGACATTCACTAGTTGTTAGGGACGCTGGCGGCCCCGCTCCTGAGTAAGGGCTCTTAATGCTGCCTGAGCACAGCAGCGTTAAGACCCCTCAAAACTGGGGTAATGCATTGGGCAAGGCCCCTGTTAGCGCGAGGCCTTAGGCAGCCGCCTAATTTGCCTAATTAAAGAGCCGCCTCTGCCTGCTTCTGTAATGGGGGAAGAGAGGGGGGTGGTATATAGTCCTAGCACACTCCCTGTCCTAGGGTAATAATGCTGATAAACATGGTTGTCAACCTAGGACAAAGCTCCCAATGGTCCATGATTTAGAGGGACTGTCCCTTATTCGGAACAAAGTCCCTCTGTCCCTCTTTGCTCTTCGTTTGTCCCTCATGTTGGTCTGATCTAAATAGTTGTATGTAAAATGCACTTTTTATCTTTCAAAAAAAAACTTTCATTCAATTTCTAAATTGCCGCATTTGTAAATTCAAAAAGCCAATATAAAGAAATAGTAGCGGTACAAAAAAAACACTTGTGGGTCTACCTAATAATTTTTTTGTTTGTTTAATTCTCCTTTAAGGGGGTGTAGGGGGGGTGTGTCCTATGCCTACATACTTTTACTAATAGGTGTCACTCATTCCCATCTAAAAAAGTTGGCAGGTATGCTCTAGGACAAGAAATGAGTAATGTCAGCATTAAGAATGCAGCCACAGCCACCACATCTAAGGGCTGCAACATGATCAATTTTGTTCTTGGGTTTAGATAAGTCAGAAAAGTGTTTCTGAAATATTGTAAGACCTATGACAAGATATCTATGAAGTCTAGTACTGAGTCCCATATTATTATTCCTGCCTGGATGTTATTGCTCTCTTGTTCTGTGCTTGGGAGATTTCCCTAATTTCTAGATGTATCCCCTAGACGGTAAGTAAGGAGAAGGTCTCCAATAGGAAAGCAGATGGCAGTTGTGATGGAACCATCCAGCACCCAGCTTGAATGCCTCAGTCAATATATAGCTTCCTCCAGTCTGGACACTAGCTCAGAAGCAAACTGGAACTCTTTATTGAAAAGTCACACAGAATATATAGCACACAATTTCAGATATGGCCTGATTACATTACTCTAACAATGCAAACTATAAACATAAATATAATTAACATAGCTAAGGAACAGCCAACATACACATAATGCTAATCCTCATCTAGCAACTAACAGCTGACAGTGATCTAATTAACATGAACTATTTAAAAACGAGTCACCCAGACATTCCGGCGCCAACAACCCTGAATACAAAGTACTGTACATTACACATTATTATAAGCATAAAACATAACATCCCACAATGGTTCCATAACAAGGTAAAGTGGTCACAATTTTAAGAGATGATCAGACAGAAACAATAGGTGACTCAATTAACAATGGGAATGCACACCTAGTGTATGAGGCACACAATGGGAGAGATATATTTAATAGAAAAACACTTAACACCTTCATAAACAGACTATAGCAAGAGAGCCCAGTATCAGGTTGCTTTGAGATGATCATATTAACATCTGCTCTGAGTGTCAGTCTAAAGCAGTCATTGCTGTTTTGGGCATAGAGGGTCCAAATATGTGTTCTGGGCCTAGATTACCAGAGTCTGTGTGTTTCGGTGATTATAATCCCGAATCCGAAGCAAGACCACTCCAAGGGTCCCCTTCCCCAGTCACACTTCTCTCAAAGAGTAGTATTCCCCTAAAAAACAGAGCCCATAGTGAGAGGCCACCCTGCAGTCCACTCCAAAAGCCCCTGTCCTGGTTGGGTCTGTCACAGCAGTAAAAGCACTTCTACTAGTTAGGTGAAGATGCGTCAGGACCACCATCAGGATGTTGTCTGTGTCCCCACTAACAAGATATTCATACTCTCTGTATCTCCACAAGGGGGACAGTGCAATAAGATGGCTATTTTCCAACCTATGCAAAACCAACATGACTATGAGGGCTGGAGTTCTACTTTAAGGACTTGTACACATGATATCTGAATGTCATTGAACAAAGTGAATGGCTTGGGCTTTGCAAATAAGGCATGTTTTTCATGTGCTTTCAGCCATGTCAGATCCGGTATCCACTAACTGCATCACCGAGCAGAAAATAGAAGGGAACAGCCCCGAATATAAGTGAAGGGCATCTCCAGTACATGAAAAATCAGCTAATGCTGAAAGAGGCTTGAAGTGCCTTGTCTTTCCAATTTGGTATTCAATATATTCCTCTCTATGCACATTATAAATAATAACAGTGTTGTTCTGCTGCACTGTGGTTGGCTTAGCATCATTGAGCACTGGTCAATGCAAAGTACACAAATATATGGAAATTGTGTCGTGTGTAAAATAAGTTGCTTGACATGTGTTTATAACAGGCCATTTGTACTAAAGTTATTCCTTATACATACTCAGAGGTCTTCAGTAATAAACTCTGGGCTATAGGTTCTTGTTTCCCTAAAGCCAGCCATGCATGGAAAGAAATGTGTCTGATGCAGCGGAGACTGGCTAAGATTAGATTCATGTATGGGAGAGGCCGATTATACCAAAGTCAATCCATCGATCAACTTGGGTTCAACCAGCCTGTCAGATTTTTTTTTTACATGCAATAACTCCCAGGGGTTATAGCCGCTTGGCAGTAATTATTGTGTTCTGCCGGCCAGAAAGACTAACCGTAGTATTAGAATGTAGCTCATTTCAATACCATTTGGCCCATGTGCAGTACAATTTAGGTGTGTTGCATTTTAGGTGCGAGTTACATTTGTTTTTTATGCATTACCATTGTACTCTAGATAATGTCTGTTTTGATGAAAGTGCATCAAAGATTCAGTAAGCAGGATTTTTGTTTATTGCACAGCACCTAAAATGCACAGGGTACATGGTATGAACAGTTGCTGTAACTGCAAGGTTTGCTGCAAAGTTTGAGGGCCTCTTCATACTTTTACACTTTCCTGCCACAAAACCAAAAATATTAAAATGCATTCCAAGTTGAAAATCCATATGTGGCTTTTCCTGTACAATTAATACTTATTACTACTAATACTATATGTACTCTCAAAGTACCTGAGCTATATTGCCTCTCATCGTATGCGCTGCTGTTTAGTGTGAAAAGAAAAGGAATGCATTAAGGTAAATTATGTTTAGGCTTTAGAACCACTTTAACTCCCAGCTGGTGCATTTCTTTATTATTATTATTATACAGGATTTGTATAGCGCCAACAGTTTGCACAGCGTTTTACAATATATAGGTTTAAAAAGGTCTTCTTTATAAGAGCTTACAAGACCCTACAGAGTCCATAGGGTTCAAAGGTTCTGTGCTGACAGCATGATTCCTGTCTTGTTGACTACTTATTGACAGCTCCCAGCCACGGTTTGGATTGAAAGCAAGCAGAACAGGCTTCCGATCATGTGACAGCCAATCACATCGATCAGGTAATCAGGATATCACCTTCGCCTCCTGGCCTAAACACCCACTTATAGGGCCACGGGGAGATGGCGGCAAGGTTAGAGGTTAACAAAAAAAAAAGAAGAAGAATATAGATGTAGCACCCTGGGGTTTAGTCAGAGAGCTCCTCACAAATGTACTTGCCAGGAGTAGTTATCTTGGTCGATTGATAGAGATTTATTGTTTTCTCCCTAAATTTGATATTGTTGCACTTTTCTCTTCTACCACTAGGTGGCCAGGTACTAGGTGGTACTAGATATGAGAAGGGCAACCGAAGGTCAGGTGATGAGTATATGGGGGATCTTAGCCAATGGCATGGGTTTTCTTGAATCCCTTGACGTGCTAGGAGAACCTATATATTTGGGTGAGGTTAGGTGATCTATGGTTTGTGCCACCTGGACGGCTGTCTGGGTGGACGTGTGTCGTACACCCCGGGCTGCTAGGCTGGAGATTGGGCCTATCCCGGGGGCATCTGGCTGCCAGTCTGTGTGAGGGCCTATCAGCTGGAGAACCTGTCAGTAGTCGGAGTTAGAAGGGAAGCTGTCGCCACAAAGGGACCAACCACTTTTACCAGGGACCACAGTGAGTAACTGAAGCAAGTACCGGAAACCACATTCTCACCGAACAGGGCACGGTGGAGAATCGGGAAACTTCAGGCAGTGATCAAGTCAGGGACCCAACCCACAGAGGAGACCCTTGCAGAGCAGCCTTGTGAGTCAAGCCAGGGACCCCGCCAGTTAGTAGTGATGGAGCTTGAGAAGTATCTGGAGTGCCAAGCTAGGGACCCAGCAGGGAAGCGTGGGTGACGCTTGAGGGGATACCACCGCAAACCTTGGAGGAGCTCAAGGGATTCAGAGTCAGTGAATCAGAGGGTCTAGTAAGAGACCGGGAGCTCACTGTTGAAGAACTGAGATGTAGTGGAGTTGAAAGAACTGTTGCGTTAGGAACTGTTAAAGACTGTTACAATAGGAGATAGCAATCCTGCAAGTGCAGATGTGGCTTCTTGCTGGGGCCTTTCCATGCACGGCTGTCCTCTTGTTGAAGTCTCTGAGCCTGCCAATCGAATCTATAACTATTTAAGGGTGTCCTGGCTCTAACCCTCTTTCCCCCAAAAATACAAAAAGGACTGTAAAAATAAATAAAACCTCTTTTAAATCCATGAAGTGTCTGGCACCCAATGACTTTTACCATCTTTGCACCCACTATGCCTCACAACCCACTACATATTGAAGGATGTCAGCTATCTTTGGCCTTGGAGGTCCTTATTAGACTGGAAAGGGCCAGGGACCTTGCTACATATAAAAAAGAAAGAATATATAAAGAAAATAGTAAAGTGTAGCAACATATAACCACCCCTACACATGGCACACCAGCGCACATGTATTTTAGTGAGCAGACAAGTGTGAACAAGCCCCTAATGCTAGTGACAGAATGCATCATATTCAGGGCTGGACTGGGACAAAAATCTACTTTATTAGAGTCGAACGGCTGGTACTGGTACTTTTATAGGCAGTACCAGTGGGGAAGCTAGACATTATTTCACCTGGGGAAAATAATTAGTTCGGTGCCCCCTCTTATGGGACAAGCTTAGGCAGAAGTGAGAAACTCCCAGGCCATAGCTGTTGAGTCAGCTGTCCCCTCCCCCATGCTCCTCTGTCCCCTCCCCTGCTCCTCTGGTCCTCCCCCTGCTTCTCTGTTGCCCCCAGGTGAGCGCTGCGGGGGAGGGAGAGGAGGTGAGTGCTGCGGGAAGGGAGAGACAGAGGAGCGGAGGGGGGCAGCGGCCTGCTGTCACTGAAGCTGGCCCACTGAGCCATCGGCCCACCGGGAAACTCCCTGTAGTCCCAATGGCCAGTCCATCCCTGATCATATTTATTTTTTCCTCATTGTTCTACTTTAAGAAAACCAATACTTGGCCCTAAGTATCCGTCACTTAAATTCCAAGCACTACATTGTGGGAACTGATGGGCGTCCATGTGTGCCCCCAATCCAGAGGTCCAATTTTTATGTAGCTCTGGCAGTGGATCACAGTGACCAGGGGTGCTGTCAAAGTAGTAATACATTCTGTAGCCTATGGTGTGTGCTGACCGGCATTACAATAAGAGCCGGTTCACACAGGGGCGACTCGTCAGGCGACTTAGTTGCCTGACAAGTCGCGCTGCGCTCTGTACTATGGAACCATTTTAATAGGAGCGACTGAAGTCACTCTGACTTAGAAAAAGGTTCCTGTATTACTTTGGGACGACTTCAGGGCGACTTGCATTGACTTCAATATAGAAGTCATTTTGCAAGTCGCCTCTGAAGTTGTGGGTAGATCGCCTTCCCGAGTCGCTCGGCAAGTTGTGCTGCCCCAGTGTGAACCGGCCCTTACTTTTCCTGTTTGCTTTACTTCTATAATATTGATGGGAATTTACTAAAACTGGAGCAGACAGAATTTGTAACAGCTGTGTTTGTTAACTAATTAGCTTGTGGGCAGGTGCAAATTTCCTACATTCAGTAGGTGGTACTGTGCCAGCCACATCGGTGTACCATTTCAATAACCACACACAGTCGCCCCTCCAGCAGAAGCTGTTCTCCAGTAATGCATGCTCAAGCCTAGTGACACTACAAAAATATACTGCTATATTATCTGAAATCAGTGCCTACAGAAGCTGTCTATTTCTTACCACTAACCTATATACAATATACAGTAAAACCTTGGTTTGCGAGCATAATTCGTTCCAGAAACATGCTTGTAATTTAAAGCACTTGTATAGCAAAGCATTTTTTTACAGGGTATAAAAGAGAAGAGAGGCACCTCTAAGTATAGCAATAAGTTTCTAAATGTTGTACCTTCATTAAATGTAACTATATTGCTACACTTAGAGGCGCCGCTCTTCTTTTTTATACTCTTAGACATCACCAGTGCCCATCTGTGCCCACCAGTGCCCACCTGTGCCACCTATCAGGGCTACCCACAAGTACCCATCAGTGCCACCCATAAGTACCCATCAGTGCCGCCTATGAGTGCCGAAGAGTGCCGCCTATGAGTGCCCATCAGTGCCGCCTATGAGTGCCCATCAGTGCGGCTTATCAGTGACCATCATCAGTGACCATCAGTGCCACCTCATCGGTGTCCATCAGTGTTGCCTTATCAGTACCCATCAGTGCCGCCTTATCAGTGTCCGTAATTGAAGAAGAAAACATACTTATTTACAAAAAAAGTAACAGAAAAAAATAAAAACGTTATTTTTTCCCAAATACGCAAAATCGTGCAAATGCGCAAAAAATAAAAATCGCAGAGGTGATCAAATACCACCAAAATAAATCTCTATTTGTGGGAACAAAATGATAAAAATATTGTTTGGGTACAGTGTAGCATGACCGCGCAATTGTCATTCAAATCGCGACATCGCTGAAAGCTGAAATTTGGCTTGGGCAGGAAGGTGCCTAAGTGCCCGGTATTGAAGTGGTTAAACCTTAAACCGTTTTTAACCACGTGCCAACCGCCCTATAGCAAATATACTGCTGCAGAGTGGCCTCTGTGCGCTGAATCATGTATATAAACACGTGATCCTGCACTTCCGGGTAGCGGGTGTAAACTAGGGTTGCCACCTGTCCAGGATTCACTCGGACAGTTTGGGTTTTGAATCGTGTGTTCAGGTTTCAGTCCACCTGAAACCCGGACACATTAATCAGACCAGGCTGTGGCTCCCCAAGTAACTGAGATAGTCGTAGACAAATCTGTTGCTATCCGGGAGCTAAGGGCAGCTGTTTGGGGGCAGGTTTGACTGAAGGGTGGGGTGATAATGTCAGCAAGAGCAATTTGGCCACACCCACTGGTTGTCAAGGCGCTCTTGGTACCCTACATTACTACTCTCCTTAGGGCACTCATATGTATCCAAGGTCTTTTATAATCCTATAGTATTTACTGCAAAAAAATATATATAATTCCCTGTGCTGCAAAAGTGTTCGGGTTTGGCTTGAAGAAAAAGTGGCAAACCTAGTGCGAACGCACGCCGCCGCCGCAGGCTGCTGGAGCCGATCAGTGTATACCGTGCACTCAATGTCCACCAGCACCCACCGATCATTCAATACAGAGGCAGAACGGCAGTCCCCCTATGTAAACAAGACAGATTGCCGTTCTGTCAGTAGGGAAGGCATGGATTATGTGTCTCTGCAAAGCAGGGGCAAGGATCCATGTCTTCCCCTAGTAAAAGCACCTCCCACACTGTACAAAAAACACAGGCTAGGCACACAGTTAACCCTTTGATGACCCCTGATGGTAACCTCTTCCCAGCCAGTGTCGTTAGTACAGTGATAATGCATATTTTTAGCACTGATCACTGTATTAGTGTCACTGGTTCCCAAAAAAGTGTCAGTTAGTGTCCGATTTGTCAACCACAATATTGAAGTCCCGCTATGTAGGTCACTGATTGCCGCCATTACTAGTAAATTATGAATAAATATTCCATAAATATATCACATAGTTTGTAGATGCTATAACGTTTGTGTAAATGAATCAATATACGCTTATTGGGATTTTTTTTTACCAAAAATATATAGCAGAATACATATTGGCCTAAATTGATGAAGAAATTCTATTTTTTATTAGGATATGTTTTATAGCAGAAAGTTAAAAATTTATTTTTTTCTAAATTTTTGGTCTTTTTTGTTTATAGTGCAAACAATAAAAACCGCAGAGGTGATCAAATACCACCTCTATTTGTAGGGGAAAAAAACCCACAAATGTTATTTCGATACAGTGTAATCGCGCAATCGTCATTTTTTTTTCTGCTTTACTTTCACCTGGTGATCTGGCCAGTAATCCACTTGCTGTCTTAGAATGTCTACGCTCCATTGGTTGAGCAATTGAGATGCCTTTGGACAAATGCTTTGTCTGAACTCTGAACCCTCACTTTTGTTGGACAGCTTGGTCTGTTAGGACGTTGAAAAATTTCAGACTTAGGGCTCATTTACAATCATCAAAAATCTCATTGCAAAGTTGCATTGTAAATCGCGCGACTTTGGCGTTGCAATAGTGGAAACAGAGCCTACTTGCTTCGGCTTCGGACAGGCTTTGTTAAAGCTCTCTGAACGCCAGTCAAAGTTACTGTCACTAAATAAAATGGTTAGCTTACAGTCCTGTTTACACCTTGCTTTTGCTTTGCTTCAAAAATTATACCCCATGTAGCTTTAGTGGTGCTTCAAAGCGTCTTCAAAGCCTCCATAAAAGTCTACAGCAAAGCTCGCTCGAAGCCCCACGAAGCCCCACCAAAGTCTCGCCAAAGGCTCATCAAAGCATGGTGTAAACAGGACTGTAAGCTAACCATTTTATTTAGCGACAGGAGCTTTGACTAGCCTTCAGAGAGCTTTAACCACTTGCCGACCTGCCGCCGTCGTTTTACGGCGGCAGGTTGGCTCCCCTGTGCGCGAGCACGTAATATAACGTCGGCTCTCGCGCAGGTCACTAGGGGCGCATGCGCGCCACCAGAGGCGTGCGCCGCCAGAGGCGCACGCCCCGACCCTCGTGCGACTGCCCGGTGGGCGCGATCGCCGTCGGGCACCCGCGATTGCTCGTTACAGAGCGGGGACCAGGAGCTGTGTGTGTAAACACGCGGGGAAAAGGAGCTGTGTGTGTAAACACACAGCTCCCGTTCCTGTCAGGGGAAGAAATGCTGATCTTCTGTTCATACAATGTATGAACAGAGGATCGGTCATTTCCCCTAGTGAGGCCACCCCCCCACAGTTAGAACACACCCTAGAGAACATAATTAACCCCTTCACTGCCCCCTAGTGTTAACCCCTTCACTGCCAGTGGCATTTTTATAGTAATCCAATGCATTTTTATAGCACTGATCGCTATAAAAATGCCAATGGTCCCAAAAATGTGTCAAAAGTGTCCGAAGTGTTCGCCATAATGTCGCAGTCCCGAAAAAAAAACGCTGATCGCCGTCATTACTAGTAAAAAATGTGTTTTATAAAAATGCCATAAAACTACCCCCTATTTTGTAAACGCTATAACTTTTGCGCAAACCAATCAATAAACGCTTATTGCGATTTCTTTTCCGGAAAATATGTAGAAGAATACGTATCGGCCTAAACTGAGGAAAAAAAAATTTTTTTTTATATATTTTTGGGGGGATATTTATTATGGTAAAAAGTAAAAAATATTCATTTTTTTCAAAATTGTCGCTCTATTTTTGTTTATAGCGCAAAAACTAAAAACCGCAGAGGTGATCAAATACCACCAAAAGAAAGCTCTATTTGTGTGAAAAAAAAAACGCCAATTTTGTTTGGGAGCCACGTCGCACGACCGCGCAATTGTCAGTTAAAGCGACGCAGTGCCGAATCGCAAAAAGTGCTCTGGTCCTTGACCAGCAATATGGTCCGGGGGTTAAGTGGTTAACAAAGCCTGTTCCGAAGCCAAGTTTTGGAGCATGTGTAAACTAGCCGTTACTAGTCAGATCATTATATAAAAATAAAGGAGAGAAAACTGATGCAGCCACCGCATCTAAAGCCCCGTACACACGATCGGAATTTCCTATGGAGTGTATGCCCCATCGGAGAAATTCCATCAGACTTTAAATGTAGAACACATTCTATTTTACTCTGATGGAATTCCGTAGGAATTACGATGCATTTTTGGTCGGGCAAAAGCCCGATCGCGTGTATGCGCAGGGCCGCCATCAGGGGGGTACAGGCAGTACACCTGTAAGGGGCCCGATGGTCCCCAGGGGGCCGGCCGGAACCCCCCTATTTTTTTCCAGAATTGAAAAAAAAAATGTATTTATAATTTTTTTGTCAGCTCCCCAAGCCCCCCCTCCCACCTCAATTTGCGGCCGTAGCACCCTCCCGCGGCTCAAATTGGTCCGCGGTTCTCAATTTGCGGCATCCCCCGTGGCTCAATTTGCGCCCCCCGGTTCTCAGTTCGCGGCACCCCCCGCTTCTCAATTCGCGGCACCCCCCCCCTGCTCCAGGGGACCTATGCCTAAAGCTGTGTAAGGGGCCCCAAAATTCGTGGTGGCGGCCCTGTGTATGCGGCATAAGAACTGGTAATCTGCAATAAAATACCATTTTGGGTTTAATAGCACTTTAATTGAACACGTTGAAGCTAAAAGCGATTGGTACCCATGCACAGCCGCTTCACATTCTGTCTGCTCCAATTTTAGTAAATTCCCCCGTTTCTTTATCCTTAAAAGGTAAACTGTAGGGATGCATTCACCTGAAGCACATTCCAACCTTAACCCCTTCAATATGCTATTGTATGAAATAGTACTGAGAACACTAGAAGCATATGCAGCAAAAGGAAAAACTAAAACAATTGCAAGACCCCCGCTGAAGCGGACACCCACCTGGCTCATACTTGAGGTACAGGATGGAGATGATATAATAAGCCACATCGAAGAGAGGGAAGACAGGCAGTTTGGAGAAGGATACAGCCAGATCCTCCAGGCTTAGAGATGACAGCAGCTCCATGGTTCCCCAGCACGTCCCAGACTGGCCTTGCTGATGAAGTGACAGCACGCTGGATGACAAGCAAACCGTATGGGTGTCCCTTTCCCCACGCCCACCTCTACTACAGCAAAAATAAAACCTTCGCTCTGATCACTATATTTAGCTGACTGAGAGGAGCAGGCCCCTCCTTTTCTGCTGCTTGGAAGGACAGGGAAATAGAATACAATTAGAACTTCCTCGTCGTCTAAGTAAAACCCTCCTTTAAGTCACTTCAGGACTTGTCCTCTGTATTCTTTTCAGAAATGCCACTATTGGATTACTATACGCACTAAAGCCCCATACACACCAGATTTTCTGCAGATTTACCAAAACCATATAATATGAGGTCAAACCTTAAAGCGGATGTGCGGCCAAAAAAAAATATTAAAAGCCAGCAGCTACAAATACTGCAGCTGCTGACTTTTAATATTAGGACACTTACCTGTCCTGGAGTCCAGCGCCGTCCGCAGCAGAGGACGAGCGATCGCTAGTCTCTCTGCTGCCCCCCCCCCCCCCCACCATCCACTGTGAGGGAACCAGGAAGTGAAGCGCTCCGGCTTCACTGCCTGGTTCCCTACGGCGCATGCGCGAGTCGCATTGGCTCCCGCTGTGTGCTGGGAGCCGAGTGTTCCCAGCACACAACGGGGGGTGACGGGATGTGATGCAATGCCCGTCTTTTGCCCGTGAATGCTGGGCCGGAAGTTGGTGCAAATACCTGTCTTTAGACAGGTATCTGCACCCCCCTCCCCCCTGAAAGGTGTCAAATGTGACACCGGATTGGGGGAGGGTTCCAATCAGCGCGAGTTTCACTTTAGGGTGGAGCTCCGCTTTAAGAGTTTCAATTTGTATGCATTCAGGCAGGCCCTTGCACTACATGGTTTTGGTAAATCTGAAGAGAAAAATCTGCAGAAAATCTGATGGTGTGAATGGGGCTTTAGGCTCATAATACTCATTACAATCTGACTATACAATCAACCTTACATCTACCATACCTATGTAACATGAGGACCTACCTAAACTATGCCATATAGTGTAGCCAGAGGCGTTGCTAGGGTTTTTTTTTTTTAGCTGACGTGTGGGGGGGGGGGGGGCGGCTCCCCCCCGCGACTTTAGCGATGAGCGCCGCGGAATCGGAGCGCCGAGCTCCGCGGTACAAGAGGAGGGGGGGTTGCGGGGTGACACCGCAGCACCATCCATCCCCTCCTCTCACAGCCACGGGCTGTTAGCGGTGATCGGCAGTCAGCACACAGGCACAGCCCCCTCCTCTCTGTTTGTGTGTACAGAGGGGGAGGGGCCGAGGGGACCTTCTGTCCATGTGCCGTGGCACTGCCTGCGATGATCTGAGGTACTGAATGGGGAGGGGGGGGGTGTTTGCACCTGGGGGGATTTCACTGAAGGGGTGGGGGGGATGTACTAAGTGGGTGTTTGCACTGAGGGGGTTTTCACTAAGGGGGGTTTGCACTGAGGGGGGGTTGTACTAAGGGGGGGGTGTTTGCACTGGGGGGTTGCACTGAGGGGGGGGGTTGCACTGAGGGGGGGATTTGCACTAAGAGGGGGTGTCTGCACTGAGGGGGTGTCTGCACTGAAGGGGGGGGGTCTGTGTAACATGCAGGGGTCCAGAGGTGCAGGTGGCTGTGTAATGTAAAAGGGGTGCAGTGATGCAGGGTGCTGTGTAATGTAAAGGGGTGCAGAGGGCTGTGTAGTGTAAAAGGGTCCAGAGGTGCAATGTGATGTAAAGGGGTGCAGAGGTGCAGGCGGCTGTGTAATGTAAAAGGGGTGCAGTGATGCAGGGTGCTGTGCAATGTAAAAAGGTCCAGAGATGCAGGGTGCTATGAGATGTAAAGGGGTCCAGTGATGCAGGGTGCTGTGTAATGTAAAGGGGTCCAGTGATGCAGGGTGCTGTGTAATGTAAAGGGGTCCAGAGGTGCAGGGTACTGTGTAATTTTAAAGGGGTCCAGTGATGCAGGGGGCTGTGTAATTTTAAAGGGGTCCAGTGATGCAGGGGGCTGTGTAATGTAAAGGGGTCCAGTGATGCAGGGGGCTGTTTAATGTAAAGGGGTCCAGTGATGCAGGGGGCTGTGTAATGTAAAGGGGTCCAGTGATGCAGGGGGCTGTGTAATGTAAAGGGGTCCAGTGATGCAGGGGGCTGTGTAATGTAAAGGGGACCAGTGATGCAGGGTGCTGTGTAATGTAAAGGGGTCCAGTGATGCAGGGGGCTGTGTAATGTAAAGGGGTCCAGTGATGCAGGAGGCTGTGTAATGTAAAGAGGTCCAGTGATGCAGGGTGCTGTGCAATGTAAAGTGGTCCAGAGGTGCAGTTGTGGAGAGGGGGTACACAGTAGTAACAAAAATATATTGAAGGATGCAGAGGTATGCAGGGGGCACAGTGGGGTGTTTTTACATTTTAACGTGGGGGGTGCCAGATATTGGATCCGCTCCGGGTGCCTATATGCTCTAGGTACGCCCCTGGCCTATAGGCTCCTGAGATGTGAATTCCGGTCCTGGAGAAAGAGAGGTTGAGTCTTGGTTATTGTTCTGTTTTCTGGGAAATTTGTAGATGTAGGGGCAGATCCTCGTACAGCGGCGCATATTACCGCCGGGCGTAGCGTATCTAATATACACTACGCCGCCGTAACTTACTTTTTTTTCCTGAATCCTCAAAGAATTTGCGCCGTAAGTTACGGTGGCGTAGTGTATCTTTGGCGGCGTAAGGGCGCGGAATTCAATTTGATGTGATGGGGGCGCGTTTTATGTACATACGCCGTGACCCGACGTAAACAATGTTTTTTTTTGAACGGCGCATGCGCCGTCCGTGGGGGTATTCCAGTGCGCATGCTCGAAATTAAACCGGAACAAGCCAATGCTTACGACGGTGACGTCATTCTACGCAAATCCCTATTCGCGAACGACTTACGCAAACGGCGTAAAAAATTCAAAATGCGAGGCGGGAACGACGGCCATACTTAACATTGAGTACGCCACCATATAGCAGGGGTAACTATACGCCGGAAAAAGCCGAACGCAAACAACGTAAAAAAATGCGCCGGCCGGACGTACGTTCGTTGTTTCGCCGACGCCGTAACTAGCTAAATTGCATACTCGACGCGGAATTCGACGGAAACGCCACCTAGCGGCCGCCGAAAAATTGCACCTAAGATCCGACGGCGTACTAAGACGTACGCCTGTCGGATCGATCCGAGATGCAGTCGTATCTTGTTTTGTAGATACAAAACAAAGATACGACGCACAAAATTTGAAATTACGCGGCGTATCAAGAGATACGCCGGCTTAATTCTTTTGTGGATCTAGGCCTTAGTGTGCAAACCCTACCTGAAGGACATTTGGTTTGCTAACTATTAAAGGGGTTGTAAAGGTAAAAAAAAAATCCTAAATAGCTTCCTTTACCTTAGTGCAGTCCTCCTTCACTTACCTCATCCTTCCATTTTGCTTTTAAATGTCCTTATTTCTTCTGAGAAATCCTCACTTCCTGTTCTTCTGTCTGTAACTCCACACAGTAATGCCAGGCTTTCTCCCTGGTGTGGAGAAAGCCTCTTGAGGGGGGAGGGGGCGAGCGGGAGTGTCAGGACGCCCACTAACACACAGCTCCTTTCTCTATCTGAAAAGTAGAGAGTGTCCTGACTTGCCTGCTCGCCCCCTCCCCCCTCAAGAGGCTTTCTCCACACCAGGTAGAAAGCCTTGCATTACTGTGTGTAATTACAGACAGAAGAACAGGAAGTGAGGATTTCTCAAAATGGAAGGATGAGGTAAAGGAAGGAGGACTGCACTAAGGTAAAGGAAGCTATTTAGGGAAAAAACATTTTACCTTTACAACCCCTTTAAACATTTGCAAATTAGAAAAAAAATACATATTTTCACTTTTTTTAACCACTTCAATACCAGGCACTTACGCACCTTCCTGCCCAAGCCAGTTTTCAGCTTTCAGCTCTGTCACAATTTGAATGACAATTGCGCGGTCGTGCTACACTGTACCCAAACAATTTTTTTTATCATTTTGTTTCCACAAATAGAGCTTTCTTTTAGTGGTATTTGATCACCTCTGCGATTTTTACTTTTGTGCGCAACAAATAAAAAAAAGTTTATTTTTTTCTGTAAATTTTTTTGGTAAATAAGTACGTTTTCTTCTTCAATTACGGGCACTGATATGGCTGCACTGATGGGCACCGATAAGGCGGCACCGATGAGGTGGCATCAACGAGGTGGCACTGATGGGCACTGATGATGGTCACCGATAGGCGGCACTGATGGGCACTGATATGCACTCATAGGCGGCACTGATAAGCGGCGCTGATATGCAGCACTGATGGGCACTTATAAGCGGCACTGATGGATGGCACAGATGGGCACTGGTGGGCACTGATAGGTGGGCACTGATGGAGGCATTGCTGGGCATCACTTGTTTTATATTTTTGACAGTCAGTGCCCATGTTGCCAGTCAGTGGCATCTATTGTGAATATTTTTTAATATGTGGATGGCCATGGAGTACATACTTGGCCATCCACATGTTGCCCCTTCCCTGGTGGTCCAGTGTGGGCATCCGCGGGGGGGCTGCGCTGATAAACAATCAGCGTATACCCCCCTGTTAGGAGAGCCGCCGATCAACACTCCTCTACTCGCGTCTGTCAGATGCGAGTGAGGAAGAACCGATCAACGGCTCTTCCTGTTTACATCGTGATCAGCCGTGATTCTTTACCTTGATCGCGCCCCCATGTTATCCTGCTGGACGTCAATAGACGTCCAGTCAGGATAACAGAACCACTTCCCGGACGTCAATTTGCTATTGACCGGATGGGAAGTGGTTAAAGGATAACTTTTTTAAGTCAATATATTTTTATTAGATATTTCAATTTTTTTACAATAGTAAATAATAAAACAGTGCGGTACAGTATACAAGAGGTGAAACAAAAGATATCATCGAGTACATAGATAAAATGCCAGGTAGGTATAACGAGTACATTTAATTTCCGCATAAGTATGGTAGAAAAGTTTCTAGAAATATTTGTAGTTTTGGATCAAAATCCTAACATCAATTGTAAACAGGGGGATACAACCCTTCCGAACACCACCGAGGGGACTCATAGTGTCCGGGAGGTATCCCTCTTTCAATAAATCTCAACTAATATAAAATTAAATATTGGAAGTAAACAAAGTGATTTAAATCATGTCAAGTTATCATATCAGAGGTTCCAAGGAGCCCAATGTGTTGTGTATTTATGCAAAGAACCCAAAGATGATGCCAAAATGTTCTCATATGAATTATGAAGGTTGGTAAGGTTAACAGAATCATCGGGAGATGGCGGATTAGAATTTTTTCATTTTCTTGTAATCGATAGTCTAGCCGCTAAGAGTAAATGAGTTATCGGTCTACGGAGATTGGCTGGGAATTGTTCTATCCCCAGGGATAAAAGGGCTAAGGCTGAATCAGGTGTCACTTGTGTCTGCGTCAAGTCAGAAATTATATTGAAAATTTTAGCCCAATAGGACAACTCCATAATATATGGAATATGTCTCCCTTAGCGGGACAAAGTCTCCAACATGTGTCAGGGGTTTGGGAATCAAATTTGGACACTATCTCCGGAATAAGATACCAATGTAGAGTAATTTTGGTTGATACTTCCCATAGGGAGGTGGTTAAAGGATAACTTTAACCTTTAAATAAAAGGTTCAGCTTTTAAAAAAAAAAAAACCATGTCATACTTACCTCCTCTGTGCAGTTGGTTTTGCACAGAGTGGCCCCGATTCTCCTCTTCTGGGGTCCCTCAGCGGCGCTCCCCTGGCTACTACTCTTCTCGAATGCCCCGTCGTAGAAGTGCTCTACCTTGGGGGACCCGTGCGGGCGCGCTCCTGTTCCTTGCTGTTACGTCCATTGACACAGACAGCATTGGCTCCCACTTCTGTCAATCAAATCCAATGACTTGGGAGCCAATGTCTGCGCTGCTATCAATCTATCCAATCAGGACTTGAGACACCGGCTGGAGCGGGTGTGCTTATCCCCAATGCAGGTATGATCGGGCACAGGTAAGTAAAAGGGGGGTTTTGCGGGGCTGGTGGACTACAAGAGGTTCTTCACCGCAATGCATAGAATACATTGAGGTGAAAAACTGCAAGGGTTTACAACCCCCTTAACCTTTGAATATCAGTGCGGCTGATCCGCTGTAGCCTTTTTTGCAACCACTTTTTTTTACATGCATGCTTTTCCATGATGGCTAGGGATCTGGCCAACTGCAATTAGTGTGGGGTTTCTCAAATTCCATTTGAAGCTTGCAAAACCCAAACCATTGAAGCATGTGGGGGACCATTATTCATACTAAGTTCTGGTCATTTTCAAGCTCATAAGCTAGCTATTGTCAGGAAGGGGTATGAGATGCCAGTCACTGTCATTGGGGACATTTAACAAAGCAAAAAAAACACACATATCCCAGAGAAAGTCTTTTTAAGGAAACGTCAAGAGTGACATGGAAACAACACAAATTCCTTACAGTACAATCTTGGGAGATGCCTTTAAGCCGCATGTGGTGTTACAGAACAGTATGATTCTGATGGACAGTGTCAGCAACTTCGTATTTTGGCATCACATTTTGTAAAATTGTCACATTGTATAGTGTTACTAAACCCAGAACTCTGCATTTACTATATCTGATCTCCAACAGTACACAGAAATTCAATTATTTTAGTAAATACAAACTGCTAAATACACTTTTTCATCAGCAGTTAGAGCAGTCTTGTGACTTCTATCAGAGACTGGTTGAAGCTTGTAGCAGGAGTTTTCATTCTCCCAGGATTGTTCTATAAGAATAAGGACCCATGACCCCCTGTCTGGACAACGGTGTTTGGCTCTGTGCTAATCACATACACTCTCCCAAGAAAAAAAAAACTCTCTAGCAATTCACACTAAACTAAGCATGTGCAGCCTGTCCCCTGGCTCTGAAAATATTAGGAAATATATTGGAGTCAGTGGAAGAAGGAAATAATTAGAGAAGACTGCAGTGGCGGCTGGTGCTCCAAATTTTTGGGGGGGCGCAAACAAATGAAAAAAAAAAAAATCATCAATTGCAGCCTCACTGTGCCCATCAATTGCCACCACTGTGCCCATCAAACGCAGCCACTGTGCCATAAAATTGTTGCCACTGTGCCATAAAATTGTCGCCATTGTGCCATGCCATCAAACGCAGCCACTGTGCCCATCAATTGTCGCCACTGTGCCATGCCATCAAACGCAGCCACTGTGCCATCAATTGTCGCCACTGTGCCATGCCATTGTCGCTACTGTTCCCATCAATTGTTGCCACTGTGTCATGCCAAATGCAGCCACTGTCTCTGTATTGTTATGATGATGACCCGAAAAACTTTGTTTAGTTCAGCATATGTGTCTGTCTACTTCGGAACTTGTTTTTATTCAATAAAAATACATTAAAATACAAATGCAGCCACTGTGCCATCAATTGTCACCGCTGGCTCTGATAGACACTTCCACAGCCAACCAGCTGCCGTTATTCAGATGGCCGGCGCTCGCCAGGGGGCCGGCCATCTGAATATTGGGCGGCAGCGGCAGCGGCAGCAGCGACAATACATCGATTCATGCATTGCATGAATCTATGTATTGTTTTTCAGTGGCGATGCAGGAGCGAGAGGGGGCGGCGCTCCTGCTCCCTCTATGGACGCACCACAAATGGAAAACTGTATCAAACATCCATTTTACACAATGCAGAGGATTAACCCCTTAAAGCGGAGGTTCACCAGTAAAATGCTGTTTTTACCCTTAGATGGATGCTCATTTAGTCTAGGGGAATCGGCTAGTTGTTTTAAAATCCGAGCATTACTTACCGTTGTAGAGGGCGATTTTCTCCGCCACTTCCGGGTATGGGCTGCGGGACTGGGCGTTCCTTCTTGATTAACAGTCTTCCGACAGGCTTCCGAAAGGCTTCCGACGGTCGCATCCATCGCGTCACGATTTTCCGAAAGTAGCCGAACGTCGGTGCGCAGGTGCAGTATAGAGCCGCACCGACGTTCGGCTTCTTTCGGCTACTCGTGACGCGATGGATGCGACCGTCGGAAGCCTGTCGGAAGACTGTCAATCAAGAAGGAACGCCCAGTCCCGAAGACCCATACCCGGAAGTGGCGGAGAAGATCGCCCTCTACAACGGTAAGTAATGCTCGGATTTTAAAACAACTAGACAATTCCCCTAGACTAAATGAGCATCCATCTAAGGGTAAAAGAGCAAAAAACAGCATTTATGGGTGAACTCCCGCTTTAAGTTCCAAAGTGAGTCTAACACACATGCTTTGTATATGCAGTAGACTGATTTTACTGTTGTGGGTTTATTAACCCTTCAAGGGCCAGTTCACACCACATGCAGTCAAGTGCATTTTTTTTGTCTGCATCAAAGACGCACGGACAGTAGGTTACATGGATTTCAATGGCAAAGTTCACACCATTGCAGTGTGTTCCAGTTAAAGGGGTTGTAAAGGTAAAAAATAATTCCCCTAAATAGCTTCCTTTACCTTAGTGCAGTCCTCCTTCACTTACCTCATCTTCCATTTTGCTTTTAAATGTCCTTATTTCTTCTGAGAAATCCTCACTTCCTGTTCTTCTGTCTGTAACTCCACACAGTAATGCAAGGCTTTCTTCCTGGTGCGGAGAAAGCCTCTTGAGGGGGGAGGGGGCAAGCAGGAGTGTCCAGGACACTCTCTACTTTGCAGATAGAGAAAGGAGCTGTGTGTTAGTGAGCGTCCTGACACTCCTGCTCGCCCCCTCCCATCTGTGGATTGTCACCTGCCACGTCAACTGGCCACATCACCTGCCACAGGTTGTGGATTGTCGACTTGCCACGTCACCTGACCACGACACCTGCCACAAGTTGTGGATTGTCCAATTGCCACGTCACTTGCCACAAGTTGATTATCCACTTGCCAAATCACCTGGCCACATCACCTGCCACAAGTTGTGGATTGTCCACTGGCCACGTCACCTGCCACAAGTTGTGGATTGTCCACTGGCCACGTCACCTGCCACGTCAACTGGCCACAAGTTGTGGATTTACTAAGCTCTGGAGCAAGTGAATAATATATTTTTCTTTAATAAATCAACCCTATTGTGTTTATTCACCAGTGGCTGCTGGAAGTAAGGAAGTGTTGCAAACCCCGGCCTCTCAAA
The DNA here is from genome assembly GCF_905171775.1 of Rana temporaria. NCBI lineage: Eukaryota > Metazoa > Chordata > Amphibia > Anura > Ranidae > Rana > Rana temporaria. The sequence continues at coordinate 353,466,608 of NC_053489.1, read as the reverse complement.
ATGACACAATCCCTTCATTTATAGAGAAAATTACATACAGTATTCTGGATCAGCAGAGGAGGGTCCAGATCAGCTGGGAATGAAGATGGCCAACAAGTTAGAGCCGTTTTTAAACCAGACAACAGGGGGGAGAGTCCAGAGGTAGAGATAGTCAGTGCAGAACATATTGCAGAGAGTAGTATTAGGGCATTAGTGGTAGGGTAACAAAAGTCCATAAACCCAAGGTAAGTATAGTATAAAGTCCTAGTTGCAATCTCGGAACACTCAATAAGAGGCTTGTATGTGACCGGTCTAAACTATGTGGCATGTACACCAATGGAGCCTGGTAAACAAGAAGGGTGAACTAGAGATACTGGTTCAACAGCTCTCATGATTGGCTGGCAACCATTTATGGGTATACCCTTTATCGCAAGGATAGAGAGGGTAAAAAAGGGGGAGGGGTATACCTATATATCAAGAATAATGTACAAGTGAATGTGAGGCCCCATACTCACGACCAAACATGTCTGCTGAAACTGGTCCGCGGACCAGTTTCAGCGGACATGTTCGTTCGTGTGTAGGCAGTAACGTACTGAATTCCAGCAAACAATCGTCGGCCAGACCGTTTTCCAACGAACAACTGTTTCCTGGTCTTGCTTTAAAACAGTCTGCTGGAATCGTGTCCGTCAGACATGTTCGGTCGTCTGTACACAAAAGCAGCGTACAAAAACCCCGCGCATGCTCAGTCCAAATGAGGAGACGGGAGCGCTCGTTCAGGTAAAACTCGCGTTTCTTTGGGATATGGCACATTCGTCATTAGAAACCTTTTATTCTAGCAAGAGAACAATGTCTTAAAAAGGCGCACTAAACCACATTTTCAAGCCTCGTTTTATTAATTCTTCTCTTGCTAGAATAACCCCGTTCTCTTGCTGATGCAATTTCAATAGAGTTGTCCCATACTGAAATGTCACATTTCTTGCTTGTGATGTAATCCTTTAATAATGTTTTCTATGCCAGACGTGTGTTTTGGTTGGTGGTCCTCCATAATTTAGAGTAGTCATTTTTGTAAAGGAATGTGCATTTTTTTTATTTTTTTTTGTTGTTTCTAGTTATGTCACCATTTAAACTAATTTTTTTTTACATGTTTTTTTCATTTTTTTATAATTTTTTTTTTTTTTGGTGTTTCATTAGAGAATATTAAACCATGTTGGCACACCAAATGTCCCCCCCCCCCCCAAGGAGTGTGTCCTTTGTAAATTACCCATTGTATATTTATTAAAGGTTTGCTGCCTAATAATCCCCACAGTATAACAAACAATAGACATGTTTTCAAATGAAAGCAAAAAGCCTTTTATTCAGGCAAATGTCATCACAAAAAATAAAAAGAACGGCAGCACTAGAATAGATAGCAAACTATATGCAAACTTGCATTTCCAACATGGTGAAGGATAAACTTCCAAGCCTCAGGAGCCAAACACAAAAATATGAAGCAGCAGCACACAAACAAAGGAACCCAAACTGTGGTAGTACAAACAAGATGTCCTTTATGTGGAAGGAAATGGAAGGCAGAAAATCAACGTTTCCTCCTCTTTCCAGCCTTCCCTCCAGGCAGCCTTCCAGCGGATCGAACACGGGGTCTTGCAGGTGGGGTTGATGTGGCAGCAGGAGGATGGTGTTCCGCAAGCCGGGCCGGGTCACATAGCCCAGTGTCTGGGGTCAGCAGGCCCCTCTGCATCCACCAAAGGACCTGGTTCATCAGGGCCTTTGCCAGTCTTCTCTGGTCCTCCTCCCCTTCATTTAAATCATGGGCCAATGAGGCACTGAAGGCCTCTGTGGGGTTGAGGGGGGCCCTCATGATGGCGCTTGCCTCCTGGATCATGCGGAGGCTTGCCTCCTCCACAGGCCTCAACTGCCTCCTTCGGCCTGATGGCCTCACCTGGGGGGGAGAAGACTGGCTGGTGGTGGTTCTCCTGGCCGGGTGGACCTGCTGCAGGCCACTGGGCCCAGCCTCCTCCTGGCTGCCACTGACCCCGGCCTCCTCCTGGCTGCCACTGACCCCGGCCTCCTCCTGGCTGCCACTGACCCCGGCCTCCTCCTGGCTGACAGACACCTGAGGATCTGCCACCTCCTGGCTGATCTCTTCTTCCTGTGTGGAAAAAAAAGGAATTGTTTTACAATTTCGCTAAATCAAACCACACTCATTTTCATGTTTTTCGTTTAGTATTTTCTGTTCATTATTACTTGAATACACTCTACTTCTGACCCCTGCAGTTGTCATCTCTGACACCTATTTGTCTGAACACCTTTTTTTTTGCTTTTTCCCAGCTTGTTTTTTTTTTTACAATATCTAATCATTAATCCACCAAGAATTATTTACGCCAGAAATATAGAGGAAACTACTATACCTCCTCATCGAAGGGTGGCAGATCTGCATCTCTGTCAGCCAGGCCCTCTTCCTCCGACTCTGCAGGGCTGTGGTCATCTGGGGAAGGTCCGCTGGAAGGTAGCATGGAGGAAAGGTTGGAAGAAAGACTGGACATCGTTTTCCTGCCTTCCATTTCGTCCCGCAAAAAAGCCATCTGTTTATAATACCACAGTTTGGGTTCCTTTGCTTGTCTTGCTGCTGCTCCCGATTTTAGGCTTTTATTAGCTTTGTATGCTCTCCTGTATGTGCTTCTGAGGTTGGCAAGTTTATCCTTCACCATGTTGGCAGTGCATCCTGGCACCCAAGTTTGCATATAATTTGCTAGCTCTTCTAGTGCTGCCGCTCGTACCTCTTTATTGCAATATAAAGAGTGCTTGGAATTCCACAGGATGGGCGTCTCCTGATATTTTTGGAGTAAGGCCTCTATAGATTCCTTGCTTTGTAGGAGGTCCATTGTAATTTTTCCAAAATTATATTTCTTTTTGAGTCTAGATTACAAAAACATAAACCACAGAAAAATAAATATTCCAAAGGATCAGCGTTGACCTTGATCTAATATGTGTCTTCAAAATTATTACCTATATCTAATTACAAACACAGTCTCTCTTGTTTAAACAATGATTGGCAGCTCGGCCGCATTGCTTGTACCAAACATTGATTTGCTAGATGCAGAACCATTGTTCACATTGCAGTAAATATTTTAAATATAGAAAAATAAACAATGCTTACAAATGACAGTTTTCATCTAGGCACTCTTTCATGTGTAAATCTCATGCCCCTGACAATGGATGACATAAAAGACACTTCCTAATGACCTCTGTACAACCAACACTTGAACAATACTTTGCCTGATCTGAATACACCATTCAAAAACTTCTCAATGAGGTACAGCATTGTTCACATCTCTATTTTGTGAGGTGTCCAAAAGCATTTGTAACCCAAAATAACATTGTGGTACCCCATAGACAGAATAGCTTCAAAAGGGTGCAACCAACAGCCCAAACCCCCATCCCATGTGTCTACATTTTCAAGGCCTCTGCTGATCACATTTTTAATTTCCTTACCTTCCTGTCTCTCGCTCCTCGTTTCTCACGCTCGCCTAATTTCCGCGTAAGATGCGTAATCACGGCGTAAACCTTTTAAACACTCCGCGTATTTATTAAACCCCGCCCTCGTCACCTTTGCGAGGCCCCTAATCAATGAGTTTAGGAAATATGGCGTTAACTGTGTATGTTCTGGATGCGCTCGAAGATTCTCCGCGTAACCGACGTAAACACGTTGTTTGCATTCTCTACACTCCGCGTATGTATTAAACGCCGCCCTCTTCTCCGCCCATGGCGTAAGAATTCATCTTTTCCACGCCCATAATCTCTGTGGGAAAGGAAAGATGGCGATGTCACACGAGCGGGCACGATGCTCTCATGCCACAAGTGAAGGGACAGAGGCAGGGACGTCCCGATCAAGGAAAAGAAGATATAAAGCCACTAATATGCGGTTCCAGGAAATGGTGGAGTTAGTTTACATCATGCGAAAGAAGGACTATGATGGTGAATTAGGGCCATACAAGACCCCTAACCGCCGAAAGGCACATATTATGGACAAGGTGGCGAGGAGAATGCAGAGGATGTTTGGGATCACCAGGTCCAAGGAACAGCTGAGGAAACGATGGTCAGACTTAAAATTGAGGGAGCCACATCAGATGAAGAAAATACTTAAAATTCTGCGTAAAAGTAAGTAAATATATATTGGGGTTGGGGGGGGGGGGGGTGATTGTCTGCAATAATGTGTTGCCATGTATATTTCACCATCTGCCTCCTTGGCCTGCTTGTAATTTTAAAGACATGTTGTCATTTATTTTTTAGGACATAAATAACTACATATTTACAAATAGTGTTCTTAGTAAACAACGTAACATCACATAGTTTATCAGAAAGGCTCGGTTATTCCAGGAACAACACACCTGGACATGGCTCACTGGCCAAAAACTTTGTTTGTAAACATTGTGTAAAAGCTAGTTCTAGAAAAAAAAAGTATGAGAATGGGAAAGGCAAACAGGATTCATTCTAAAAACAGTGGTAATAAAGCAGATGTTTTCACATCTGCAATGCAGAGCACCTGTGTCTCCCCAAATCAAAAATGGGTTTTGGTAGGGTCTCCCAGAAATACAGTTTAGGGGGGACATCCATGTGTGTCACTTTGCTAAAAAGGGGCAGGATCAGAGCTTGCCATATAGAAGTAATTGCAAAATGTAGGTTTGGTGAAAGATAAAAGTAACTAAATGAAAGCATCTTCTAAGCAATGTGTGCGATTTATGCTCTCCAATATCTGTGTGCTGATGAGTCTACATTTTTTTTGGTTTATTTCAGGGGAAAGAAGTCGCCAGCATTTGGAGGAGGCAGAGAGGGCCAGACAAGGCCAAAATCTGCCATCTCAACATGTGGAGGAGGAGGAGGATGTGGAAGGAGAAGAGGATGTGGAAGGAGAAGAGGATGTGGAAGGAGAAGAGGATGTGGAAGGAGAGGAGGATGTGGAAGGAGAGGAGGATGTGGAAGGAGAGGAGGATGTGGAAGGAGAGGAGGATGTGGAAGGAGAGGAGGATGTGGAAGGAAGAAAGGAGGAAGGAAGAGAGGAGGAAGAAGTAATTTTGGACTTAGAAGTTATAGCAGATGAAGGGCAAGTGGCGGAAGAACAATTTGGCGAATTGAAAGAAGGTGGATTGATGGATGAAGGAGGAGTCCAAGATGATGGGGAAGTGGTGGAAGAAGGAGGAGTGATAGAAGATGATGGGGAGGTGGTGGAAGAAGGAGGAGTGATAGAAGATGTCGAAGAGGTGGAAAGGAGAAGCCCATCAGGTCAGTGTCACCCTAGCTTGATTCAAAAAAACATATGTAGATAGGCCTCATCAAAAAATAATGTTGTAAATGCCATTTTTAAATTTTTTTTTAGGGGAGGAGGATGGTGTGCCAATATTTTCACGTGCAAGTGCTGCTATAATTATTCAGCAGGTAATGGAGTGCAGCACTGAAATGCACAATATGCGTGAAAGGATGTTTCTCATGGAACAGAATGTAACAAATGTCCTTTTGGAATGCAGCACGGAAATGGACAATATGCGGCAAAGAATGATGGTCATCGAATCTAATTTTAAGAACATTATTGACATGATGGGCCGTGTCAAAGACTGAAACACCCCCCGCCCATCCCCCGCCCCCACAAACATTTTTACAGTTTGAATAATGAATACGCCAAAATTTGAAGATACACACACAGTGTGCCAACATGTGCTATCTGCCATCACAGAATATCTAATGTCTGTGCTTTGTGGGTCCAACCCCCTCCTCCATCCTCAAGTAGTTGAGAGGAAGGGTTTGCTCCCACAAAACACAGACATTGATCACCCATGATGTCAGATAGCACATGTGGCCATTTGTCTGTTGAACCAATGACATTTGGCGAGTTTGCACTGAATGTGTGTATCTTCCAATTTTGGCGTGTTCCAGTGTGAAAGCACACCATGACTGACTGCTGTTGTGAGTTTTTAGATTTTTGGAATTGGATTTTGTTACTTTTTGACCATGTTGAACATTTTGGGATACTATAAAGTTTAGACCATAAAGAATAAACAACGCCAAAAAATTTAAAATATATATATATAGAATTATAAATCTCTCTAATCACTGAATTTAGTGAAGTAGAGATTTGACTCCAAAATATCACCTAAAAATTTACTTTTAGAAAAACACACCAAAAACAAAAAAAATGGTTAAAAAATTATTGTTTTTTGTGCATAAAAAATATGCCCAAAAAAAAAATTAAGGCGGTAAACACCCCACCAAAAATAATCTATATATATATATATATATATATGTAAACAATAAATCTAACTATATTTGATAAAAAAAAAAGTGAACTTGTTAATAAATGTATAATCTGCATAATATTTTTGGTTGAATTACCTGAAAAAAAAAAAAAAATATTAAAAAATTTTGTAGACTCCTAAGTACAAAAGCAGGGAGTAATGAAAAAAATATAAAATAATTTTTGGGGTCATGAACAAGCAAAAATTAAAATACTTGACCTCAAAATTTACAAATGGAGTTGCTTCTTATTTCTAGACTCAATACCCTGTTTGTAGATGAGTGAATACTGTGCAAAATGTGGTTAGTTACTAAAAGTGGAGAAATCAATTATGCATTACAATTGAAGAAGTTAGTTAGAGAACCAGGAAGACAGAAAAAGAGAAAAAGCATTAATGACAAACAACTGTATAAAGTCCAATGGTCTAATTATTTATTATTTGAGAGAATATTCCTTTCTTTGGGGGCCGAATTAGAAAGAAATATGATCTGGCATAGCAATGGCCCCCCGACCCATGAAGTACTCAACATATTTGTCGCGTACCTCACAAGCTGATTGGGGGGCCAAGCCAGCGCGACCAGTGTCCAGCCCGGGAAGGGGATCTGAGGGTAGTCTTGCCTCAGAACCGATGTCGGGTAGGTACGTCTGGGAGTGCCTGCGTAAAAAGTTGTGCAAAATGCAGCAGGCAAATACAACGGTGTCCAATTTATATTCCGCCAGATGTATCGATGTCCTGAACAGGCGGAACCGGTTGGTGAGTATCCCAAAGGCATTCTCGACTACCCTCCGAGCCCTGCCCAACCGAAAATTAAACACACTCCTCTCTGAGGTGAGGGTCCTCTGGGGAAAAGGCCGCATGAGGTGAGGACCAAGCCCGAAAGCCTCGTCCGCTAGGAACACAAACGGAAGTCCTTCCACATTATCTTCATCTGGTGGCAATGCCAGACCACCAGCTTGGAGACGATCATAGAAATCAGTCCGTGCGAACACTCCCCCATCAGACATCCGGCCGTTCTTCCCCACGTCCACATATAGAAACTCATACTGTGCCGACACCACCGCCATCAACACAATACTATGATAACCCTTGTAATTATAATAGTAGGACCCCGAGTGGGGTGGGGGCACAATGCGGACGTGTTTCCCATCTATTGCTCCACCGCAGTTTGGAAAATCCCACCGCTGGGCAAATTGGGAAGCCACAGACTGCCATTCCTGTGGTGTGGAGGGTAGCTGTGGGGACAAACAAAAATAGAGATTTAGTACTTTGTAACAAAAACATCCTACAAGCATCCTTGTGACAGTTCACATTATTAAAATTGCATTAGAAAAATGTGCATGGAGAATTTGGGAAATGAAATATATAGGGCCACTTCATTAAGAGACTCCACAGCCCTCTGATGGGGACAATAAAAGTTTGAAGGGGGGGGGGGGGGGACACAAAAACCAAAAAGTCCTGTTTTAAAAAATGGCAAGGTGGGTTTGTCCCTAGGATAGCATGCTGGACAGGTTAATATTGGGTAAGGGACAAATATGCAGGTAGGCCAAGAATAAAACATGTAAAGCTGATATCAACATGCATAGGGAGAAAAGGTAACGTTAGTTAAACACACAGCATATCTGGGAAAATAAAAATAAAGTTAGTTGGCCACATTATTAGAGCCAGGAAACTTACCTTAATATACTCCTCATGCATAACTTTGATGATGGCAGCACACGTGTCCGGTATGATGACCCCAAGCGCCTGCGGAGAGATGCCTGTCGAGAACTTGAGGTCCTGCAGGCTCCTCCCAGTCGCCAGGTACCGCAACGTGGCAATAAGCCTCTGCTCGGCCGTGATGGCTTGGCGCATCACAGTGTCCTGCCTCGTGATATAGGGGGACAGAAGTTCCAGCAGACTGTTGAATACGGGGTCCGTCATGCGGAGAAAATTCCTAAAGTCATTAGGATTATTCTCCTGGATTTCCCTAAGCAGAGGCATATGTGAGAACTGGTCACACTGGCGCAACCAATTCTTGGTCCAGAAACGCCTCCGCCCCCTGTTTCTGGCCAAAGTACTGGACAAATGAACATATCCAGCAGCCATCCCATAAACAGCACCAACTCGCGAAAATTGACGCTGCTGCTCCATCATGGCTTCAAACCGGCCGGCTGGTCAGTCAAGAACACACTGAAACAGAAAGCACTCGCAAATCCAGCACTACCTGCGACAAACGCGTGACAAACAGATACGAGCGCACAGGATGCAACTGCTAAAGCAGAAACAACCTGCTTGCCTATAGCCGAATGACAACTACGTTACCGCAAGCACTGAACCCGTGAATACACGCTGTCAAAGCCTGGAGACCGAGAAGCGCGAATCAGCTCTAACCAAACCTTCACTAACACGAGCAAACCCGTAACTAGCAAAAGAGGAACAGAGGGCGGCGCCATTAACTTTGGTCTTCCCCTTTATAGTGACGTCGTACGTAGTTTACGTGCACGCGTTCCGGTACGACGGGAATTTGGTCCGCTGGTGTGTACACGCCAGCGGAACAAAACACAAATCAGCCTTGTACGCCGGAAACTGTCGGGCAGACAGTTTCCAGCGCACAGATCCGGTCGTGAGTACAAGGCCTGAGAGATGACCTCACTAAGGGAGCTAGGGAAGAGGTGGAATCCTTATGGGTAGAGCTCAAAAGGGATGAAGCTAAGGGGATAATAATAATGGGAGTATGCTATAGTCCCCCTAACCTGAGGGAAGAGAGGGAGACAGATTTCCTATCACAATTTGGATTAGCAGCAAGGATGGGAAGTGTCATCATAATGGGGGATTTTAATCATCCAGACATAGACTGGGCGGAGGGAACCACACATTCATCTAAGGCCCCTTTCACACCGAGGAATTTTTTCAGACAGTTTAGCGCTAAAAGTAGCGCCTAAATGCCGCCTGAAAAAAGGAGAAACAGGAAGTGAGAAATTCAGAAAAAGAAAAAAAACATTTAGAAGGGAAATCAAAGGAAAATGTAAGTGAACCAACAATACACTAGCTTAAAGGGTCACTAAAGGAATTTTTTTTTAGCTAAATAGCTTCCTTTACCTTACTGCAGTCCTGGTTTCATGTCCTCATTGTTAGTTTTTGCTTTGAAGTTGCTGTAATTCTGCTGTGATCTCCACACTTCCTGGTTTCCTTATAACCACCGTACTGGGAGATTTTCACGGTGGTCTAAGCTGTCATTACTGTGTGTCTAAAACTTCCCAGAACCAATCAGATTAATTTTAAAAACAAAACACTGCCCTGGATTTGTTTGTTTTTGTTCTGTGAGTCTTCCCGACTCACCTCTCACCCCGGAACTTCATGTATGTGCCTTTTAAAACCGAAAGTGAACTAGAGGCACATTATATGATAGATTAAATTCAATTTTTAATCATTTTTAAAAGGAATCAGTTAACTTTTATGTCTCTATACCCAATAAACAGTCATTTCAGCAAAACATTTTTTTTCCTTTAGTGACCCTTTAAAGGATATAAACAAAATATGTTACTGCGCCAATCCTAATTTTAGTGAACCTAATATTATTAAACTATGAATAGAACATCTATTATGGTTTGGTCTCAAATAGTTGCCGACACCCCTGATGAACAGAAAAAAAAAAAAAAAAAATGGAGGATCCCCCAGGGTGGGGCTTTTTAGGCAACAGTAGTACAAGTAGTCATGGTAGATACAAAATATATAATAGTTTAATAATAACAGGACGGTATCAAACAACGTTCAGTAAACGTATATAGTACAAAGGTTTAAAAACAACACATTAATGGGGTGTATTGGAAAAAAGGTGAAGAGTCCACAATATAAATACTGGGCCCAACGCGTTTCGGGTTTCCTTCTTCAGGGACCGAAGTATGTGTGGAGTCAGAAAGTGTAACAGACAACTTTTCTAGAAAACAAATAAATGACAATGTGTTGAAAATAATAACATACAGATGAAAAACATTAAACTGGTACAGATAAGAAAAAATCATACCACCCGAGAAGTTTCAACGGCTCAGCACACCCCTTAAAAGGACATCGCAATCGGGACGCATGGCAAGCCTCAGATGGTAAGGAGAGGAGTGAGGACTGGCATCTAATATCAATCACAGCGTAGCAAGACCTTTGGCCCGAAGTGTCACAGCGTAAAAGTTTATTGATTGTATATATATATATTTTTACCTGTCCAAAATATAAATAAGAGGACAGGATAATATCAACGGTGCCGCAGGCAACAAAAACGAAAAAGAACGCAAAAAAGGATCGCAAAAAAGAAAGCTGAACCAAGATTTTATATATGAGGCTAGAGACATACCTGTAATGACAAAAAGTGGCCAGAGAGGTCAGTAGAGGGATCGGAAGCTAAAAAATAAATGAAAGAAATAAATCCCAGTTTAGAGATGTACAGAGTATAGGAAATGGCATGTAAAGCAATAGTATGGGGGTCAGGGTGGGAAACATGAAGGGACAAAGTACTTACATGGGAAGAAAACACAAGCATTGTAGAGTGTGTACAGCTGCTGCAGCCATCCAGCAATGTCTGACATTGTGGGGCTGCTTGGCTTTTAAATAGGAGAGGGGGAGGAGTAAGGTGGGAGGGGTCTGTAAAGGAGCCTGCGTTGCTATGGGTCAGTGTGGAAAAGGGGGCGTTGCCTCCAAGTGGGGAGAGGGGAGGGACAGGTAAGCCCTGCTCTCATCATGTGGGAGCCCGCACTAATGACGTGCAGGGAGAAAAAAAAAAAAAAAAAAAACATGGCAAGTGACCAGGAAGATCACCTGACACGGGGGTGGAGAATATGCAGAATAGTTGGTTGCATGTTGGAGAATAAGAAACGTATAATAAAGGGGGCATGACCATTACTAGTACAGGAGGAGAAGGGTATAAAAAGGGTCAGCTAGGGAAAAAGTAGTAAGAAGGATTGGAAATGCAAGATGCAAATAAATGTTTTTGTTATAGAGTGATTTGTAAGCACGGTTGCTGCTCAATGCAAGCAGGGGTTTGTATATACAGTATCTTTGTGTACAGGTATGCTCAGCCATAAAATTAAAGGGACAGCAATCTAAGAAGATGTTGTATTAAAAGGATATTATAATTATGCAAGAATGGGGACACGTGGGCCAAAAGGTCCAGGGGCAAAAAGGAAAAAACAGGGGCACGAAAAATGTCCACTGTGTGATCCCTGCCCCTGTTATAGGCGCAGGTATAGACCCATGGTCAAAGACACCAAAAGGTGCATGGGGACCAGGTCAAAAAAGCCGTCTCCCATGGAAGGAGGACAGACGGCTTACGTGCGCCCAGCTAAGGAGTGACAATAAGGGAGATGCCAGTCAAGCCAAAATGCGCTTCGAACGCGAATCCCCAGGGGGTGTACTGAGGGATGAATGGGCATGGTGATAAATACAGGGAAAATCCAGTATGTATTACTGACATGGGCAAATGACAGAGTGGAGAAGGGGGTAATGAAAGGAGACAATCGGTGACATAAGGTCCTCGAAATATAGAGTGGTCTTGGTCATTCTTTTTCACAACCCCCGGAGGAGAAACCTTCCAAAAAAGGCCTGAAGCTGATCTGCTCATTGAGGCCCGGTGGAAGATTGGCCTCTAATTCGGCAATCCACCGAGTTTCATGCTGCAAGAGGATCTTATTCCAATCCCCACCTCTGGGGCTTGGATGGATCCTATCGAGGATTAAAAATTTAACCCCTGAGAAAAGTCCATTATGTTGAGACAAGATGTGGCGCCCTAGTGGTAAGTCTGGGTTGGCCGAACGCATGGCATGTAAATGCCGGGAAGCTCGCTTAAAGAATGGTAATTTGGTTTTACCCACGTAGAACCTCTTACATTGACAGGTGAGTAAGTATATTACGCCAAATGTCTTGCAATTGGCAAAGTGTCTCGGTCTGTAAGGCCGACCGTTGGGTAGTAAGGGGGGTGCTGAGCCGTTGAAACTTCTCGGGTGGTATGATTTTTTCTTATCTGTACCAGTTTAATGTTTTTCATCTGTATGTTATTATTTTCAACACATTGTCATTTATTTGTTTTCTAGAAAAGTTGTCTGTTACACTTTCTGACTCCACACATACTTCGGTCCCTGAAGAAGGAAACCCGAAACGCGTTGGGCCCAGTATTTATATTGTGGACTCTTCACCTTTTTTCCAATACACCCCATTAATGTGTTGTTTTTAAACCTTTGTACTATATACGTTTACTGAACGTTGTTTGATACCGTCCTGTTATTATTAAACTATTATATATTTTGTATCTACCATGACTACTTGTACTACTGTTGCCTAAAAAGCCCCACCCTGGGGGATCCTCCATTTTTTTCTAATATTATTAAACCAACAGCATACTGTGAACTCAAACCCCGATTTGAAAAAACCCACTGTAAATGAATACACCAATACAGCCCCGGAAGAATTTACCCCCTTCCTGACCAGAGCATTTTTTTGAGATTCGGCACTGCGTGATTTTAGCTGACAATTGCGCGGTCGTGCGACGTCGAACAAAATTGACGTCCTTTTTTTCCCACAGAGCTTTCTTTTGGTGGTATTTGATCTCCTCTGCAGTTTTTATTTTTTGTGCTGTAACCAAAAAGGAGCAACAATTTAGGCCGATATATATTTTTCTACATATTTTTGGTAAAAATTGATTGGTTTGCGCAAAAGTTATAACGTCTACAAAATAGGGGATAGATTTATGGCATTTTTATTCATATTTATTTTTTACTAGTAATGGAGGCGATCTGCGATTTTTATCGGGACTGCGACATTATGGCGGACACATCGGACACTTTTGACACTATTTTGGGACCATTGTCATTTATACAGCGATCAGTACTATAAATAGCCAATGATTACTGTATTAATGACACTGGCAGGGAAGGGGTTAAACACTAGGGGGTGATCAAGGGGTTAAGTGTGTCCTAGGGAGTGATTCTAAACTGTGGGGGGGATGAGCTACCACTGACATGACAGCGATCAATTCTCCAGATGACAGGGAGCAGTAGATCCCTGTCCTGTCACTAGGCAGAAAAGGGAAATGCCTTGTTCACATAGGCATCTCCCTGTTCTGCCTCTCCTCACCGCAATCGCGGGCCGCTGGCGAACATCAAGCTAGGCAGCAAATTTAAAGTTACGTACAGGTACGCCCATTTGCCTGCCCGTGCCATTCTGCTGATGTATATCAGTGTGCGGTGTTCGGGAAGCGGTAAATAAGGCAGAGTGCCTGAGTCTTTAAAGCGCATCTAAACCCAAAAACAAAAATGGAAAACATTGCAGCTTGCCAGTCCTTGGGTGTGGTGGCTGCAATAGTTTCCTTTGTTGAAGCCTTTCTTTTCTTTTCACCTGGCAATTTCACCTGTAACACACTTCTTGTCCCAGGGTTACAATGCTCACTCACTAAACCTACAGTATAGAGAAGGGTTTCTCAACCAGGAAGATCCCCAGGGGTTCCACTGCGATCTACCCATTAATCGCAGGCAGCTGACGGTAGATTGCATTCCCACCACTGACACAGGTAGAGCTATAGGCAAAGAAGATAAATATGCTGGCTGTGCAGCGCTATTCCCCAACGGTCTTTCCTCTCCTCCTGTCCATCCCAGGTGCTTGTATGTGACATCACATGGGATGGACGAGAGGAGAGGAGGGGCCTGCGGGAAACAACACACCTAAAGAGGACTGATAACAGTAAATTCCCTTCTTAGCACTGCATATGAAGTGTTTTTTGCCCTTCTCTCATATAATGTGCCCTGCTCTCGTATAATGTGCCCTGCTCCCATGAAATGTGCCCTGCCCTCATGTGAAGAGTCCTGTACCCACGTAAAGTGCCCTGCCCCCATGTAATGTGCCCTGCTTTCATATAATGTGCCCTGCTCTCATATAATGTGCCCTGATCCCATGTAATGTGCCCTGCTCTCGTGTAATGTGCCCTGCTCTCATCTGAAGTGCCCTGCTCTGTGTAATGGGCCATTCTCCCGTGTACTGTTCCCCGGTCTTGTGTAATGTGCCCTGCCCCCATGTAATGTTCCTTGTGTCTATGCAATGTGCCTGGTCTCATGAAATGTGCCATGCTCCAATGTAATGTTCCCTGCTCCCATATACTGTGCCCTGCTCCCATATATTGTGCCCAGCCCCAATGTAATGTGCCCTGCTCCTATATAATGTGCCCTACGTGCTTATGTATTGTGCCCTGCCCACATGTAAAGTTTCCTGCTCTCATGTAATGTGCCATGCTCTAATGTAATGTTCCCTGCCCCATGTAATGTGCCTTGCTTCCAGGCAACTTGCCCTGGTTTCATGTAATGTGCCATGCTCCAATGTAATCTGCTCTGTGCTTATGCATTGTGCCCTGCCCCCATGTAAAATGCCATGCTCTAATGTAATCTGCCCTGCCCTCATTTAATGTGCCCTGCTCCTGAGTAATGTACCCTGCTCTTATAAAATTTTACCCTGCTCACATATAATGTGCCCTTCTCACATGTAAAGTGCCTTGCCTGATGTAAAATGTCCTGCTCCCATGTAATGTGCCTAACTTCCATGTCATGTTCCCTGCTCCCATGTAATGTGCCCTGTCCCCATGTACATGAGTCTGCCCATATGTAATGTACCTTGCTTCCATGTAAAGTGCCCTGTCCCCATGTAATGTGCCCTGCTCCCATGTAATGTGCCCTGCTCCCATGTAATGTGCCCTGCTCCCATATAATGTGCCCTGCTCCCATGTAATGTGCCCTGCTACCCTGTAACGTATTCCGACCCATGTAATATGCCCTGCTCCCATGTAATATACCTTGCATTCAGGTAATGTGCCCTGCTCCCATGTTACATGCCCTGCTCCCATGTTATATGCCCTGCTCCCATGTAATGTGCCTTGCTCCCATGTAATGTGCCTTGCTTCCATGTAATGTGCCCATCTGTGATGTAATGTGCCCTGCTCCCATGCAACGTGCCTTGCTTCCATATTAAATGCCCTGCTCCAATTTAATGTGCCCTGCTCCCATGTAAAGTGCCCTGCCCCAATGTAAAGTGCCATGCTCTTATGTAATGTGCCCTGTTCCCATGTAATATGTCCTGTCCCCATGTAATTTGCCTTGCTCTCATATAATGTGCCTTTAGTCTGGTCAATAAAATGTTTTTTTCTTTTTCTCCCCTCAGTAAAATGGTGAGACCAACATCTAGAATTTGGAAACATTTCCACAGTGCAATGTCTGATAAGCGCAAAACTGCAATTTGCAAATATTGTGAGAAGAAATATTATTTTCTAAATGCTACAAGGATTGCAAAACACATCCCAGCATGCCAGAGATGCCCTAAAGACATTAAAAATACTTTATGGAATTAAATAAGGACCAGAATATGACTAGATTCACATTGGAGCAATTTGCAAATGCGATTTGAGAGATCAAATCGCATGATAAGTCACAGCCTATTGGCGGCAGTGGCACTGTTCCAATCGGTGCGACTTTGCAAAAGTAGTTTCTGCACTACTTTTGACGATTTCAGGTGCGACTTCAATAGACATCTGTGTATGAAGCCACACAGATGTCTATGAAGTAGCACCTGAAATCGCGCTGACCTTGCTACTTTGAAATCGCGCTACTTCAAGTAAAGTAGCGTGATTTCAAAGTAGCATCAATGTGAACCACAGCTAAAAGTGTGAGTAGCTTTTTCCTCTGGAGATCTCATTCTGCTGCTTCTTGATCATCACATAGGGGGTTATTTACAAAAGGCAAATCCACTTTGCACTACAAGTGCAAACTACAAGTGCAAAGTGCACTTGAAATTTCACTGAAAGTGCACTTGGAAGTGCAGTTGCTATAGATCTGAGGGGGACATGCAAAAAAAAAACAAAAAAAAAAACAGCATTTTAGCTTGTAAAAGAAATAATATGCGCTGAAAATTAACTTAGATGGTGTAGAAAACTTACAGTATAGGTGATAGTGATATTATGTTAAACAAACATATAACAAAAAACATACAATTAGTCCCAATCAGTGGCTGGGTATGTGCTAATCCTCTGTGTATCAGAAAAAACACAACACTGATATGACTTGAACAATGTTTAGGTGGAATCAGCCTTCACAGTCTCACGTAACTGCCTCACAGCCAGGTGTGCAATCCTCCACACTTAGCACCGCTCATGCAAAACAAGGAGAGAAAGAAATCCTCATAGCGCAATCATGTAAATACCAAAGGAAGTAAATGACAGGCTTCTGACAAAGGCACACTCACGAATCCCAAGGACAAAATGAGCACCAAAAAATCCTCCTTTAGCCGCTCAGATTAGATGTTCTCCTCATTCGGATGTGTGATCCGTCATTCCCGTTCGTAGCTCCTCCCCCACGCGTTACGTCACTAGACACGTGATTTAGTCATGGGTAACATTTTAGCTTGCACATGATTGGATGATAAAATCAGCAGAGCTTCCCCTCATTTCAGATCTACCCCTCAGATTTACAGCGACTGCACTTCCAAGTGCACTTTCAGTGCAATTTCAAGTGAACTTTGCACTTGTAGTTTGCACTTGTAGTGCAAAGTGGATTTGCCTTTCGTAAATAACCCCCAAAGTGTTTCTTCACCAGTGGTTGCTGCAAGTAAGGAAATGTTGCAAACCACAGCCTCCTAAAAATACACAATCCCTTCATTTATAGAGAAAATGACACCTGAATCTTTATTGCTTCCTAGGGACATTTGCTGACTGTACGTTGTATATTGCCTAAATTATTGTATTAAAAAACACAATTAAAATCAATTTTCAAAAAAGGAATATAGGAAAAATAATAAAATGACATTTTAAAACCCATAAATGATGTGAATTTTTATCGATTGGGCTTACATATACTTTCATTTATTGACATGAATGCCACCTGGCCATTATGGTGGCAGTATTATAGAGTAGCAGACTGCCAGTTCTACACCTAGGTGCTTTTTCATTCCAAGAGTGTATTTGCATGTTGTAGGACTTGGTGGATTATTTGCATCTGCTCAATGTATACAGTATGTGCTGAGCTGTTAGACATGACTGGGTGGGTGCACCTGTTTTTTGTTTCTGCCACACAACAAAACTGAGATTATTTGTCAGTCAATAGTTCTATGTCCGAATGATATAATACATATCTGATTATGGAGAACATATGGACAGGGCCTGCCTTAGGTGTTCAGGCGCCCTGTGCGAGCTAATCCTGTGGCGCCCCCCCCCCCACCCATCTTCACCCCTCGCCCCCTGGTCACCTAAACATACACAAAGAGGAAAAAAATATTTGTAACAAATAATTTGTTTTAATTTAACTTTACATTACACAGCACCCTGCATCTCTGGACCCCTTTACATTTCACAGCACCCTGCACCCCTTTACATTTCACAGCACCCTGCACCCCTTTACATTACACAGCACCCTGCACCCCTTTACATTACACAGCACCCTGCGCCTCTGGACCCCTTTACATTACACAGCACACTCCCTCCCCCTCGCAACTGTAGCTAGCTCGCCTCTTCCTGCCTGTGCCAGTGTGCCTCTGCCTAAACCTGTGGCGCTGCCACTGCAGGTGTAATACAATCGCGGAGGGGGGTGCCGGTCTGACTCCCCCTGAATTTGTGGTACCTGGGGGTGGCTCGCCCCCCCTTAGTACGCCTCTGGATGGCCACATGGCGCCCCTGTTGCCCATGGCGTCCTGTGCGGCCGCACAGCTTGCACACCTTAAAGGCCGGCCCTGCATATGGAGAACACCAATCATGATGTACATTTAAAAAAAGAATCAAACTACACTCAGATTTCTTCAATGCTGTATGAAAATTCTCTTTATATTAAAGCGGTTGTAAACCCGCATGAAATTTTTTATTTTTTTTTCCTCCTGTAAGGGAAAAGTCATAATGAGCTAATATGCACCGCATATTAGCTCATTATGAAATACTTACCTCGGAACGAGGTGCGTAGCACTTACCTGGTTCACGCCGAGCGAGATTTCATCTTGCCTCGGCGTGTCTTCCGGGTATGGCCGCTCCAGCGCTGTGATTGGCTGGAGCGGCGATGACGTCACGGGAGATTCAAAACTCGGCAAGGTCCGGCGGCTGCCGGTCCTTTCGCAGTAGATCCCCCCTGCGCATGCGCAGCGGCGCATTGCGAGGGGAATATCTCCTAAACCGTGCAGGTTTAGGAGATATTCTCCTTACCTACAGGTAAGCCTTGTTATAGGCTTACCTGTAGGTAAAAGTACAAAAAGTGGGTTTACAACCACTTTAACTACCTATAAACTGCTGTCCACCAAAAAACTGAAAAGTGAGCTTGGCAGTAAGCCAAGCAGGCTTTACAACAATATCAGGCAATAGATGCTGGAAGGCAAGATGACTTAACAGCATACAAAAGGAAAGGTACACAAGACAGGTCACACTAGTGGGATGATTCTCATCTAGTGCATTCCAAATGCTAGCGGCATGCAAGACAAGTAGCATAGCAGCAGAGCTGCAGGCTCCGATCAGTGGTGTCACCCTCTGGCATTCATGAGAGTGTCTGAACAGAGTTGTAATATTTTCCAGAGGAAATTGTTCTCAAAATGGTCTATATTTTGCTGAATTACTAAACCAAAGCAGTATGTTTGACAAGAATTAGACAGATAACTGTAATGGACCATTTGCATCATGTTGGACCATTGTGGAGGCCCCTTGGGAAACCATTTAAAATGAATTGCTCCACAACACACCAACATGTGGTAAAGCACACATTTTAACCACTTGGGATCCGCGCTATGGACCAAAGACGTCCACAGCGCGGCTCTCAAGTGCCGAGTGGACGTCTTTGGACGTCCTCTTGTTGACATTCCCCGTGTGTGGGAAGCCGATGCGCGATGCGCGTGCCTGGCGGCCGTGATGTCCGCCAGGTACCCGCGATCGGCGGTGACAGCAGGGACGTGGAGCTCTGTGTGTAAACACAGAGCTCCACGTCCTGTCAGGGAGAGAGGGGACCGATCTGTGTCCCTTGTACATAGGGACACAGCATCGGTCACCTCCCCCAGTCAGTCCCCTCCCCCCACACAGTTAGAACACACCCAGGATACACATTTAACCCCTTCCTCACCCCTTCACTGCCAGTCACATTTATACAGTAATTAGTGCATTTTTATAGCACTGATCGCTGTATAAATGTGAATGGTCCCAAAATTGTGTCAAAAGTGTCCGATACGTCCACCGCAATATCGCAGGTCTGACAAAAAAAATCATAAATCTATCCCCTATTTTGGAGGCGCTATAACATTTGCGCAAACCAATCAATATACGCTTATTGCGATTTTTTTTAACAAAAATATGTAGAAGAATACGTATCGGCCTAAACCGAGGGAAATTTTTTTTTTTTTTTTAAAAAATTGGGATATTATTATAACAAAAACTAAAAAATATTGTGTTTTTTTTTAATTTTCTGTATTTTTATGTTTATAGCGCAAAAAATAAAAATTGCAGAGATGATCAAATACCACCAAAAGAAAGCTCTATTTGTGGGAAAAAAATGATAAAAATATAATTTGGGTACAGTGTTTGGGGACCGCGCAATTGTCATTCAAAATGCGTCAGCGCTGAAAGCTGAAAATTGGTCTGGGCACGAAGGGGGTTTAGGTGCCCAGTAATGAAGTGGTTAAAGAGCATTACTGCAACATGCTGGTGTGAACAAAGGTTATACAATTCTGGTTTTATATATATATATATATATATATATATATATATATATGTGTGTGAAATGGGGCTGCCACAGTTTAGATGTCAGTGCTGCTTTTTTATCTCTAATCTGTGACTAAACACTAAAGCTGGACACAGGTAAGCAGCTAAACACGCATCTCTCTGCTTAAAGTGATTGTAAACAATCACCTTGTAAAACAACCCATTTGTTTTAAAATAGAAATGAAAAGCAAAACATTTATGTATAGATATAAAAATAAAAAAAACATAAATACCCTTTTTCCCTTTTTTCTAAGTCATCTTATTCCCTCTGCTCTTAGCTGCATAAGAGCTGGAGGGAGGAGAAGCAGCAGTACACTGAGCTTGCCAGTGAATGGTTTGCAGCGGGGGTATGTCCGGAAAAGTCTGATTACTGGAGAAGAGCAGGCTGAATTCCCAGCATAGCTAGAGAACTGACCACAGTGTGCTCTCCTGCTTAGTGTGGTCAGTGTCTAATAGGAAAGTAGAGGGACTGGCAGATAAACCAGGGATGTCACACAAAGAAAGAAAGCAATACATAGAGAACAGGACAATTGGGGTAACAAACCTTAGGAGAGCTTCATTGGCTTGGGGCCCATTCACATCTAATGCATTGGGCTACACTGAGCAGCCTTGCCAGATGCAGTTTGAATTAACAAACAAAAAGTCTTGTGCAAAGGTGAATTCTCTTTTTTTTCGGTATTTCCTTAAATCAGGGTTCCCGAAGCCCCCGTTAGATCAACAGAGCACCCCTGTAGCCCCCTTGTCCTAAACGGAGGCTACTATGTCAATTTAGTTTTTGACTGAGCTGTAATTAGCTCAGACTAATAATATAGTTTTTCACCTGGTTCTTCACTAAGCTTAAAGGAGAAGTACAGCCAAAGCCAAAGCTCTTCTGTGTACTTCCTGATGACGCATATGTTAATGCGAAATGCGTAGAGGCTGCTGGGAAACTTTTTGTTTGTCACTTCCTGTCAAGCGCAAGAGGCTTGGAATGCACGCCGCTCTTTGAAGAAACACAGGGGCAGACACGCCGACATCCTACACTCCACATACATGGCTGGATCAGCTTGGTGCCGGCTCCATAATATGTAAGTTTGATGATATATTTTTCAACTTTTTAATAAAACATCAGTTATATACTAAACCATGATGGCCATTTATGTGTCTTATGAGAATCTATAGAGCAAGAGATAATAACACATTACTGGGAAGGACTATTGACGGATCCATTGAAACTGAGTGGCTATCCTTAAATAATGAACCAACGGCGCATACTCTTTTTCATCTGGTGAGTGGCCATTTCACTAGGTGGTGGTACAGTCACTATAATGGCAAAAGTAGAAGCACTTAATCACAGACAAGAGACGTCATCATTGAAAGGAGTTGATCACTCACTGTACTTTGCTGCATTTGCACTTTATTTTTGATATATGAACTGAATGAACTGAGATGCACATAGTAGTATCTGCACTTTATCTATCCTATGTGTGACGCATGCACTTTGAATATTGACAATAGCTTGTTGCACAGTTGTTTATAATGTTTATATAGTTTGAGTTGGCATTTTTTTGAAGCTTGGATATAAATCTAATTGATATCATGGAGAGGAATTTTCACTGAAATAGAGCACTGAATATATTTATTCTTCCATTATATTAATTTATTTTATATTATGAGCAATATTATTTAAGAGTTAGCACAATCCATACATAAATCTATATGTAGCACTACCCCGGAGGAGCTGCTGAATATTTCAGGCGGCAGGTTACCTCTATTTTCTCGTCATCCAGGGTAGTAGAAGAGAGCTGAAAAAGTTCAATGCCCACACTTTACACTTCCTTTTCTTAGATTTATTTACAGAACTTGGTTAAAAAAGAAGAAATTGGTGGAGGGGTGGAAGGGTAAATAGGTAGATAGGTTCAGGTGCATAAACTCAATTAGGAAAGACTCCTGCTTCCAGCATACAGTTCTCGTCGCCACTCTAGCCAGAGTGGGTATTTCTCACCCGGATAGGTCCCACTCACTGGCAGGCCCGTCGCAACAGGACAGGCAAACCAAGCAATTGCTTGGGGCCCCGAGCTAGCAAGGGGCCCCCAAGCTGGCTCGTCTGTCTGCCTGCTGCTATGTTCACAGGCTGCATTGCATTTGCAGGCGCGCCCAGAGATGTAATATGGCCTAGGAGAGGGAGTGATTTGAGAGGGAAGATGATATGTGCTAGTGGGGGGTCCGACCCCCCCCCCCACTAGCACATATCATCTTCCCTCTCAAATCACTCCCCAGCACATATCCCCATACCACCCTCTCCCAAAATTAAAAGATGCTCTGTCCCCCTGTACTCATCCCACCCTGTACTCATCCCACCCTGTGCTCATCCCACCCTGTGCTCATCCCACCCTGTCCCCCTGTGCTCATCCCACCCTGTCCCCCTGTGCTCATCCCACCCTGTGCTCATCCCACCCTGTCCCCCTGTGCTCATGCCACCCTGTGCTCATGCCACCCTGTCCCCCTGTGTTAATGCCACCCTGTCCCCCTGTGCTCATGCCACCCTATCCCCCTGCCACCCTGTGCTCATGCCACCCTGTGCCCCTATGCTCATGCCACCCTGTCCCCATGCCACCCTGTCCCCCATGCTCGGGCTCTGTGGACGGTGCGGTAGCTACACTGGCGGATATGAGTGAGACAGATGCTTGTGGTGTGATGGTATGGAGTCTGCAGGAGCGATGTCCAGCTGCTCAGGTGGATATTGGCGGCTGCTGATAAGATGTCGGCGGCTGTAGATGGAGTGTACCAGCTGCTCCATCCTTGGATACTGTCACCGTAGTATCCAAGGATGGAGCCGCTGTTTACACTCAATCTACAGCTGTCAACATCCCAGATGGGCATATTTAATATTAAGGGGCACACTGATGGGCACATTTTATGTTATATGCACGCTGATTGGCATATTTTGGTGTGCTCCTTAACATAAAATGTGCCCATCAGCATGCCCCTTATTTTGTTAAGGGGGCACGCTGATGGGGACAACTGATGTAAGGTGGCACTGTGATGGGGGCACCTAATGTAAAGGAGCACTCTGATGGGCACACCTGATGTAAGGGCCTCTCTGATGGGCACACCTGATGTAAAGCATCGCTCTGACGAGCACACCTAATCTAAAGGGGTATACTAATGGGAGACGCCAGATGTAAAGGGGGATTCTAATGAAGAAACATGATGTAAAGTAGCGCTGTGATGGGGACACCTGATATAAGGGTGGTGCCGGTGGCAACTGATTTATGGGGGTAGTCTGTTGGGGGCACGAAGGGACTCATTGAGTACCAAAAGTCTGCGCGTTAGGGGGTGCAAATTACTTGCCTTGCCCTGGGCACTGACAGCCCATGCTACGCCACTGATGGGGGGACAAGTCTGTGAGGGGGGGTCAGTCTGTGATGGGGGGTCAGTCTGTGATGTGGGGTCAGTCTATGATGGGGGCACCAGTGTGATGGGGGCTCAGTCTGTGATGGGGCACCAGTTTGTGATGGGGGATCAGTCTGTGATGGGGGGTCAGTCTGTGATGGAGGCACCGGTCTGTGATGGGGGGGAGTCTGTGATGGGGGGTCAGTCTGTGATGGGGGGTCAGTCTGTGATGGGGGCACCAGTCTGTGATGGGGCACCAGTTTGTGATGGGGGCAGTTTGTGATGGGGGCACCAGTCTTTGATGGGGGCACCAGTCTGTGATGGGGGCACCAGTCTGTGATGGGGGCACCAGTCTGTGATGGGGGCACCAGTCTGAGTGTGGGTGAACTTAAACTGTATCGCTATGCTGTGGTTCCTGTAGGCTTTGTGTGCGTGCAGGGGGGGGGCCTCTATGTCCATTTTGCTTGGGGCCCCCAAATTCCTTCAAACGGCCCTGCTCACTGGCCTAGTAGCCGGAATGGCGCACGGAATAAAGTACAGTCTCTGCCACAGACCTTCCCTTATGAGGAGACACTTTCGGTCCAGAATCCCCTAACACAGGATTCGGCACCCAGATCTCTCCAGATTCACTTCTGTAGAACTCAGATCTGACAGGCGATCACTATCAAGCCTCTCAGTGTATGGTGCATCCTTCGATGAAGTTTCCAGGCCTTCTCCCAAGATACCAGCCTCTTGCATGGTCCTCTCCAGGATAGGTCCCTCCCCTGGCTTCCTTCATCAAGTGGTTTTCTTCCGCAGGATAGACAGCACAGAATCATCTTGAAAGCGCAGACCCAGTCTGACTACTGGGCCTACTTAGATAGATCACAACCCCGGACCAACGTTGTCCCGGAGCCAGGATTTCAGGAGCACGCACCCCGGCCAGGCGGGCCACAAGGTGCGGGGAACAACAGACCGACGACCTCGGTCCAGTGGCATCTGTTTCTTAAATACCCCTCCACAGCATGCAGAGCGGGATGATCACCCCCACTGATTGGCTGCCGAGGGGACACCCAATACACCCTGACTCTGCTGCTGCCACCCTTGGCCTGGGGTGGTAATGACACCCCCAGGCGAACATTGGTGGTTACTCCCAGCACAGCCATGGCTGGAACAGAGGCTAAATTTGGTCATAATTACACATGTTTGAGTCAACTAACACTCAGACCCCCTCTAAATTTAAAGCAGCGCCTGCCCAACAGGAGCAGTCCGCTACATATATTTTTGCATTCTACCTTAGGGTGGCATGTTTTCCATTTATAGGTCGCTTTTCATTGTTGGTAACTTGGAAACTATAGCACTATGACTATGTATGTAGCAGTGGGCTGGAAAGGGCGGGAAAAGTCAAAGTCAGCACTCTTGACTAGAATCTATGACAGGTCCAGTAACTGTATTGCACGCCCCCCCACAGCCCTGGCCCCTGGAAGACTACCACTGCATGGGGTATGGGGAGGTAGCATAAGACCATGGATTCTAACTACGGCAGCAGTCACCAGCACAAGAGACACTTAGTCCCTTGTGCTGATTTAAAAGGGAAAAAAACAAAACTTAGGCTATAATGAACAGACAATTGTATTTATCAGTTTGAGATCTGGCTGGAGCTCATCTTTAAAGAAGCATCTTTAGATTATGTTTTTAGTTGCCAATATGCTTTTATCTAATTTGGTAATGTTACGATTGTCCTTTTGCACAGGCACTTTCATAAACCACCTATACTACATTGAAACCTTTATACTACCACAAAAGTAGCACATGCATTTTTCATGTTTATTATGTTTTCAATAGTATACCACGTTTGGCTGTCAACAGGTACAGGAACTGGAACTTCAAGCAGTGGAGCTGAAGTGACCTCTACTATTGCACTTCGGAATAGACTGCCTTTTTTTTTTTCATTCTTATTGACAAAAACAGCTGCGTGGATCAAAATACGCTCAGGCAACAGTTATAGGAACAGAAGAAGCTTAAGTGTTCTGCAGAGGACAGCATCAGAGAGACACACAGAAACAGTGCACATGAAAGCCTGTGGCATTATGTAATACAAATCTCTTAGTCGGTGGGAAATGGAAACAGAAAGCACAAGTTATATTCCCTCTTGCATGACTAGGAAAAATATTTTGACATACTGTAGGTCTCGGACAATATGAAATCTACCTTCTTTCTCTATTTTACATTCTTTTTTTCTATTATTATACTGGATTTATAAAGCACAGTGTTTGTGCAACACTTTACAAAACAACTAATAGTACTGCAAGCACCCTTTACAAGTTTAGTGTACGTATCCACTGCATATAAGACTTTTCTAATTCATAGTCAGTGGTATACCAAATACAGGGCAGTGGCAGTGGTCTGTCCCAGTCGTAGGCGGTAAAGGTGGAAGGTGGTAGTCCTGTAGAACTGGAGCAGGGACCGATGGGTATCAGGGTCCAGCAGAAGAAGTCAGGTAGAAAGTCCAGAGCAGGCTGAGGCTCAAACACAGGTAAGCAGACAATCCAGGTCACAGACTGGGGGTCAAGGCACTGGAGACAGGAGGCAAAACAGGGTCACAAGCAGAAGGTCAAAACACAGGAGACTGAAGGTGAATCCGGGTCACAGGCAGAGGGTCAAACAGAGGAGGCAGGAACAAAGTCCGTAAAACAAGCCGAGGTCGGGTCCAGGAGAAGATCTGAGTAGGTCAGGGTCAATCCGGGTCACAGCAGGTAATCAATCAACAGGAAACAGGAACTCAGGTACAGGAAGCTGAAGACAAACCAGCAATTTCCTCTGAGCATCTGCTCAGCTTTATAGGCAGCCAGGAAGTCATGTGGAAGTCATGTGGTGCGTGTCATGTGACAGCCAGTCTGCAGCTGAAGGTTTCTTTGACAGTGACTGTCAACTTTGCTGCCATCTAGTGTTCAGAGTCTAATATGTTTCTCTGACAGTGGGCCAACGGTTTGAAGGCTGCTTGAAGGACTGGAGTCCCGGTCGGTACATTTTCAAAGACAAAGTGGTTCTCAAATGCCCCGGAAAAGTGGATCAAGTTTTCTCCATTACCACTACAAACCAGCGAGGGGACATGCATTGTCACCTTTGTTTGCTTCTTTAAAGAAGTTACGGATGGGAATGATTGCCCCTTTTCAGTCTTGCTTTCATTTCCACTGGATCCACATTTGGTTATTTGTGCAGAACTTCGGGGGGGTTTGAATAGTTAGTAAGAATAGGGTCCCGCCGGCTTCTCCACAACACAAGAAAAAGGAAAGAAGAAGAGGAAAACGTTTTTTTTATTTCTCTTTTTCTTCTGATTGCTCTAATTGAGCTATGGACTGCCTTCTTCTGGTAGTACCAGCGCACTGACCGCTAGGGGCAGTGTTCTGCAACTTCTACCAGCGCAGAGAGACTATTGTATATAGTTATTTCTTCTTAACCTTGCAGTCCAGAAAAAAAATATGATTATTGCTTTATATGCCTTAGCACTTATCTGAGTGTGTCTCTTTGGGAGGAAAGGAGATTTCGCCTTTTGACTGGGAGAAGGTGCAGTTTCAGTTCCAACCTTAGTGATGGTATATGTATTTGTACATGCTTTTTTCTTCCACTTTTTGTTTTACAGGAGGTGACCAACTATCAAAAACTGTCAGAGAATGGGGCAGAAAAGATAGTCAGGAGTGTGAAAATGTTCTATGTATCACTGTACATAATTGCACACATGACAATGTTTTAATTTTTTTTTGTAATTTTCTATTTTCTTTTTCCGCTATCCTTTTATATTGTAATGCAGATTCAGGTCAGGTATTCAGGCTTGAATACCTTTTTGTTGAGACACTGAGGACAGTGTCTATTCAGGTGGGAGGAGTGTGTAGCGCCTGGTTACTTTGAAGTACTGGTGCTATTTAAATTTAAAGGGAGATCAGAGTGTAGTTAACCACTGCTGCTGCTGCTGCGGGCTGGATCTGTGACACATGCAGTCACAGATCCAGCCATCCATCCCTCCCTGTGCAATACTCTGCAGTACCAGCCATACTCTGCAATGCCCCCACACTCTGCAATGCCCCCACACTCTGCAATGCCCCCACACTGTGCAATACCCCAAAATACTCTGCAATGCCCCCACACTCTGCAATGCCCCCACACTGTGCAATACCCCAAAATACTCTGCAATACCCCAAAATACTCTGCAGTGCCCGCAATACTCCGCAATGCCCCGCAATACTCCGCAATGCCCCGCAATACTCCGCAATGCCCCGCAATACCCCACAATACTCCGCAATACCCCGCAATACTCCGCAATACCCCGCAATACTCCGCAATACCCCGCAATACCCCCCAAATCTCCGCAATACCCAACAATACCCCGCAATACTCCGCAATACTCCGCAATACCCCGCAATACCCCGCAATACCCCACAATACTCCGCAATACCCCACAATACTCCGCAATACCCCACAATACTCCGCAATACCCCACAATACTCCGCAATACCCTGCAACGTCGTCTATGGGGATTTTTAAGTAGCGAAGTTTGGCGCCATTCCACGAGCTTGTGCAATTTTGAAGGGTGACATGTTGGGTATCTATTTACTCAGCGTAACTTCATCTTTCACATTTATGCAAAAGAATGAAGAAAAAATACTAAATTTGCCAAATTTTATAACAGAAACAAAGAAAAATTATTTTTTTTTACAGAATTTTCAGTCTTTTTTCTTTTATAGCGCAAAAAATAAAAAAACCCAACGGTGATTAAATACCACCAAAAGAAAGCTCTATTTGTGTGAAAAAAAGGACGAAAATTTCATTTGGGTACAGTGTTGTATGACTGAGTAATTGTCATTCAAATTGTGAGAGCACCGAAAGCTGAAAATTGGTCTGGTTATTAAGGGGGTTTACGTGCCTAGTGGTCAAGTGGTTAAACTCTGATCCAAATTGTTATGCTTAAAACAGGGTCTCTGTCTCAGCTTGGCTGTGCTGTTGTACAGGGGGGGTTCTTCCCACCACTGTGCAGTAGATGGCAGCAGTGGAGTCAAGATTTGGGTGCTCTTCCTCAGCAGCCAATCAGGAGGGTGCAGCCTCGCTTTTTCGTCCAGTGTGGCACCCACCTTTAGGGGATCGTTTTTTTCCTGTAGAGGCTAGTGGTGATTTCACCATTGGTACCCGAGAGTCTAACATCTAAATATTCAATGGTAGTTGTCTGTAAATCTCCTGTGAAAATGAGGTTCAGACAATTATCATTCAGATAAACAAGCCAAGTATCCAGGTCAATGTGGTTGTCAGTGATGATAAATAACAAATCGTCAATGTGGCGACAGTAAAATGCAGTGTCTAAACGGCGGGGACTACTACATCCAAAAATGCGGGACCTCTCCCACCAACCCATGTATAGGTTGGCAAGCGAAGGAGAGAACTTGGCTCCCATAGAGGCCCCGCACTTCTGGAGATAGTAGTCCCCGTCAAACATAAAGAAATTGTGTTTCAAAAGATATTCCAGAGCCTGGCATATGAATTCTTGCAGAACCAGAGAAAATTTTCCTGACTCTATCAAAGAAAACTTTAACCGCCTCAATGCCTAAATGGTGGGGAATGCTAGAGTAAAGGCTTGTAACATCGCAGCTAATCCACCTATGGCTATGTGAATCCATGAAGTTTATTAAGTAAATCTTTGGTGTCACGAAGATATCCTGGGAGTCCTAAAACTAAAGGTTGAAGTTGGCTGTCAACCCAATCGCCCAATCGTTCATTTAATGAACCGATAACTGCCACAATTGGTCTGCCAACCAGTGGGTATAGACCTTTGTGGATTTTGGGCAGGTGATGAAAGATAGGCATGATTGGGTTGACAGGAATAAACAGGTCTCGATCCTTAGCTGAAAAAATCCCTGCCTGTACGGCACGATCTAAAAGTATAGTAAGTTCTTTACTGAAGGGAATGGTGGGATCAGATTTCAGAGAAGAATATGTGTTAATGTCAGATAATTGTCGTAGAGCTTCACTTCTATATGTAGAGGAGTCTAAGATAACAACAGTGCCAGGGTTCGGCATGTGGTGGACCGGGTGGATAAATTACTGGGAGGGGCTGGGCATGACCCAGCTGTCTTGGTCCACGTTGGAACCAATGACAGTATACATGGAAGGTGGAGGCTCCTTAAGAATCAATTTAAAGAACTAGGCTGCAAGATGAAGGGAAGGACCTCCAAGGTGATATTCTCTGAAATATTGCCTGTGCCATGCGCAACACAGGAAAGGCAGGGGGAGATTAGAGAGCTGAATGCATGGCTAAAGACCTGGTGTAGGAAGGAGGGATTTGGGTTTCTAGAGCACTGGGCTGACTTTTCATTGGGGTGCAACCTATATGCTAAAGACGGTTTGCACTTGAATGGAAGGGGGTCTGCTGTGCTGGGGGAGAGGTTTATGGGAATGCTGGAGGAGTATTTAAACTAGGATTGAGAGGGGAGGGTGAATTAGAATTACATCGAGCAGACAGGTCAGTTAGTGGTCAGACATTAATGGAGAGTGGAATGGGGATAGATGGGGGAAGGGTTATGGCAGGTGACAAGAAAGGTCCCATGTTGCAAACAGCCATTGGAAATAATAGTGCCATTTGTACTACTATAAATTATATGAAAAACACCAGAGAAAAAAAATGTAACAATACATTTAAGTGTTTGTTCACCAATGCCAGAAGTCTGCCAAGCAAAACAGGTGAGCTGGAAGCTCTGGTGCATGAGGAGAGCTATGATGTAATCGGTATTGCTGAAACTTGGCTTCAATCCTCACATGACTGAGCTATTAATATTCCTGGCTATGCTCTCTTTCGGAAAGACAGGGTAAAAAGGAAAGGTGGAGGGGTCTGTCTCTATGTGAGAAGTGACCTCAAAGCAAGCGTGAAAGAGAACCTGGTTGATGGAGAGTGTGATGAGGCTGAAGCATTATGGGTGGAACTGCATACAGATGTGCGTAGTTCAAAATTAATCATTGGAGTTTGTTATAAACCACCCAATGTTAATGAGGAGGTGGAGACTCAGCTCCTTGCACAGATGGAAAGGGCTGCAAGGTCTGGGACGGTGATAATAATGGGGGATTTTAACTACCCAGAAATTGACTGGATTAATGGCACTTCTGGGACAGTTAAAGGACAAAAATTTAAAAACCTATTGCAGGACAATTTTATGGTGCAGTTTATTGAGGCCCCAACTAGGAATGATGCCCTGTTGGACCTGATAATCTCAAACCATGCAGAGCTTATTACTAATGTTCAGATAAAGGAACACCTAGGTAGCAGTGATCATAACATGATTTCATTTAATATTAACTATAAGCAAGAAATACATACAGGAAATATTAAAACACTAAATTTTAAGAGAGCAAATTTTACAAGGATGAGGGCTGCTCTTCAGGACTTGGACTGGGAGGGACTATTGGCACAGCTGAACACAGAACAGAAATGGGAATTCTTCAAAAAGACTGTGTGGAACCTCACTGCAAAGTATGTTCCCATGGGCAATAAGTTTAAAAGGCTAAAAATAAAACCTATGTGGCTCACGGTCAAAGTTAAAAAAGCTATAAACAAAAAGAAAGTAGCTTTTAAAAAATATAAAAATGAAGGAACACTAGTGTTGTTTAAATGTTACAAAGAATATAACAGGATATGCAAAAAGGAAATCAAGGATGCAAAAATTCAAAACGAACGACAGATTGCAAAAGATAGTAGGACAAACCCCAAAAAATTCTTTAAATATATTAATAGTAAAAAGGTGAAGTCTGAGCATGTAGGCCCCTTACAAAATAATCTAGAGTGGGTGACTGGGGACAAAGAGAGGCAAATTTATTAAATGCTTTCTTTAGCTCTGTGTATACAATGGAGCATGGGGGAGCTCATGTCCAAAATGGGGGTGGGAGTGACACAGCCCCAAATCCACAATGGCTTAAAAGTGATATGGTCCAGAAATATTTAGACAGAATAAAGGTGGATAAAGCACCTGGACCAGATGGCATCCATCCACGGATCCTAGGTGAGTTGAGCTCTGTCATTTCAAAGCCACTGTATCTAATATTTAGGGACTCATTAAAGACAGGAATAGTACCACTGGATTGGCGCAGGGCCAATGTGGTGCCCATATTTAAAAAGGGAACAAAGTCTTTACCAAGTAACTATAGACCTGTTAGTCTAACTTCTATAGTTGGGAAGATACTGGAGAGATTAATAAAAGACCACATAGATGAGTTCTTGCTGGAAAAAAACTATTTAAGCAGCAGACATCATGGATTCATGAAAGACAGAAGTTGTCAGACAAACCTGATTTCCTTTTATGAAGAGGTAAGTAAAACCCTGGACAGAGGCGTGGCTGTGGACGTGATATATTTGGATTTTGCAAAAGCGTTCGATACAGTTCCGCACACACGGCTCATGTGTAAGGTAAGGTCTACAGGATTGGATATATCAGTTTGTAAATGGATAGAAAACTGGCTGAAAGACAGAATTCAGAGAGTCGTGGTTAATGATTCTTACTCTGAATGGTCCAAGGTTATCAGCGGTGTACCCCAAGGTTCAGTGCTGGGACCCTTACTTTTCAATATATTTATAAATGATATTGGGTCTGAGATCAAAAGTAACATTTCTGTCTTTGCAGATGACACCAAGCTATGCAGTGGAATAACGTCCTTACAGGATGTCTGCAATTTACAAGCCGACCTCAATGCTCTGTCTAATTGGGCGACTAAGTGGCAGATGAGGTTTAATGTTGATAAATGTAAAGTTATGCACTTGGGGGCTAAGAATATGCATGCATCATACATACTAGGGGGAGTACAACTGGGGGGATCTGTAGTGGAGAAGGATCTGGGGGTTTTAGTTGATCATAAGCTCAATAATGGCATGCAATGCCAAGCTGCGGTTTCCAAAGCGAGCAAAGTCCTTTCTTGTATTAAGAGAGGTATGGACTCCAGAGACAGAGATATCATTTTGCCCCTGTACAAATCATTAGTAAGACCTCATCTGGAATATGCAGTTCAGTTTTGGGCACCAGTTCTCAAAAAGGACATCGGAGAACTGGAGAAAGTGCAGAGAAGGGCAACCAAACTGATAAGAGGCATGGAGGAGCTCAGCTATGAGGAAAGATTAGAGGAACTGAATTTATTCACTCTTGAGAAGAGGAGAATAAGGGGGGATATGATCAACATGTACAAATATATAAGAGGTCCATACAGTGAACTTGGTGTTGAGTTATTCACTTTACGGTCAACACTGAGGACAAGGGGGCACTCTTTACGTCTAGAGGAAAAGAGATTTCACCTCCAAATACGGAAAGGTTTTTTCACAGTAAGAGCTGTGAAAATGTGGAACAGACTCCCTCCAGAGGTGGTTCTGGCCAGCTCAGTAGATTGCTTTAAGAAAGGCCTGGATTCTTTCCTAAATGTACAGAATATAACTGAGTACTAAGATTTGTAGGTAAAGTTGATCCAGGGTAAATCCGATTGCCTCTCGGGGGATCAGGAAGGAATTTTTTCCCCTGCTGTAGAAAATTGGATCATGCTCTGCTGGGGTTTTTTGCCTTCCTCTGGATCAACTGTGGGAATGGAGTTGGGTGTATAGGATTTTACTGTGTTTTTTAATTTTTGTTTTTTTATTTTTTGTGGTTGAACTGGATGGACTTGTGTCTTTTTTCAACCTGACTAACTATGTAACTATGTAACAGTGCCCCCTTTATCTGAGTTGCGGATGGTAATATTCTTATCTGTACTTAAAAACTTTAGGGCATCTGTCTCCTCTTTAGATAAATTGCTGGAGACATATTTCTTATGACATACCCGGGAAAGGTGAGTAAGATCCCTTTCAACAAGTTTTTGGAAAAGGTCAAGGTCCTTGCCTCTCGACCCCACCGGATAAAATTCAGAACGTAATTTAAAAGGAATGTGACTATTGTGATCAGTGGGGTCGGTGGGACGAGGATCAGACTCAATAGCCAAATCAGTGAGGTCCTGTAAGGCACAGACCTCTTGAAATAGTATAGGGAGGGATGTAGACTCACCGATCTCCGGGCTGTCAGGAAAAATAGATGCAGTCTCTGATGTAGATGTATGAAAATGTTTCTTCAAAGTGAGACCTCACGAAAATCTGTTGACATCTAGGATAGTCCCAAAGAGATTGAAATGAGTAGTTGGACAGAAATTGAGTCCCTTGGAGAGTAAAGTGGTTTCTTTGGTGCTGAAAGTTCTGCTTGATATGTTCAAAACGTTAGAAATTATTGTTTCAGCCGACCTCGAAGTGTGTAGTGAGGTTTTTGTGTCTTTGTGTCCCCCCCCCCCCCTCGTGTCTTTTTAAAAATGATGTTTTCTTTTTTGCTGGTTTGTCTGACACGTGAGGGTGAGTATGGTTGCGAGCCTCTGTGTGAGAGGGTCGTATGGCAGGTGTGATGATCCGTTCAGGTGACGAGTCTGACCGCGTAGTACCCATAGTATCGTAAGCGAACTCCGATTCAGGGTCAGAGAAGCCGACTGTTTTTGTATGGTTTCTGCGGGAACAACCCGATTGGAATTGTGGTCTCTTCCAGACATACACATTGCCGCTCTAGTAATCGATGTGATCCCGATTAATTTTGCCCCTTTTCGTATCTATCACAGATTTTTCAATTTGTCAAGTTTTTTGTTGAGATGTCCATCAAGTGTGGAGAAATCTGCGTGGGTTTGGAGCGGTGTGAGATCTTTTTGTAGAGAGGCCATTTCCACCTGTAGTTTCTCAACCTGTTTCTGATTGGATCTGGTGAGGATCTCCATTAATTTCAAAGAACAGGTGCTAAGGGTATCTGTCCATTCTTGTTTTAGAGTGTCATCGAAAAGTTCAGATGAAGGGAATTTCTTGATCCGTAGGCCTCGAGGGATCTGGGCCAAGGATATATACTCGGACAGAAAGTGAGTGTCCCAATAAGATTTAATTTCTTTAGCCATAAGTTGTTCTAACTTTCTGAACATTGAAATCAACGGGATGTTGTTGTCCTCACCGGTAGTTGGTATTTGTGTCGATGGCTGTAGTCTTAGCGGATTATCCAAAGGAGATTTGAGGGTTCTACTGTAGCCCGGTTCTGTTGCTGTTATGGTAGGCATATTATCATCCATGAATGGGCTGTGGTTCTGAGAACCAACCAGGCATTATACCTGTACCCTGCTGCCCACTAATGTAGGCACATTCTTTCTCTGTAAGGATATTCGTTCTTCTGTTCAACACCAATTAAAGGGGTCTTTTTTTCCCCATAGACCATCAACGTAAGGGCAGTCTTCATAGTTACATAGTTACGTAGTAGGTGAGGTTGAAAAAAGACACAAGTCCATCAAGTCCATCTAATGGATCAGCAAAGTAAAGAGGCATATTTCCAACGGACCTCCAATGTAACTAAGCATTCCTCCCACTAATGTAATAGGGCATTCATTCTCCAACTGACGAGTAATGTAATGAGGCGATTCTCCCACGACTAGAAATGTAGAAACACT
Source organism: Rana temporaria (assembly GCF_905171775.1). Classification (NCBI taxonomy): domain Eukaryota; kingdom Metazoa; phylum Chordata; class Amphibia; order Anura; family Ranidae; genus Rana; species Rana temporaria. The sequence goes on along the minus strand of NC_053489.1, from coordinate 353,431,769 downwards.
TCATAGTCTGCTATACCTGTTAATCATTCAATTTATTTAATAATTATTACATAAAATCATTTTGTCTTATTGAAGACGGAGTGTTAACAAGTAATACTGTATGCTTCCTGAGTAAAAAACACTAGACTCTTTTTGCAGTACTTCAGCTATAAGGTGCATGTCTGATAGCTCATTCATCTAGACCTCAAGCAATGGATGGCATCCACAGAATACACAAGAAATGTTGGAATTACTATGCATTGTCCCTGCATATCCAGTCAAGCCATGATTTCTTTAACTTGTATTGATGAGAATTTTCCATCCTGAAACAAACATATAGAATAGTGGCAAACTGCAGTGGGTTGAATTCTGTATCTGTTCATCACATTATCTTAATTTACAGTAAAAAAAAAAAAAAAATGATAACGTCATTTTTAAGTGCACCTGGACAGGTCTAACATATTCCTAAAACCTCATGCCCAAAGGCATATTAAAATACTTCTATGTATGCTGGATCTTTCTGCCAGGAGCTAGCAGAAAAATCCAGCTTAAAACATGCTCGATTTGGTGTGAACCTAAGGCTGAGCATATGATTCATTTTTTTCATTCAACCAGTGGGCTGAACGAAAAGAATAATGAGCAAAACCCTCATTCACACATTCGAGATAGATAGGGAAATCCTCCTGCTACCATACTTGCCAACTGTTCAGAATTTCCTGGGAGATCACTGCCCGCCGCTGCTAGAGGTCCGTGGCCGGCGGTGACAATGTCTCCACCGGCCGCAATTTTACAGAAGACAAGCAGTAAAAACAAGAGGAGGAGCCGGCTGGATGACTACAATAGAAAGTGAACTGCGGCTCTGCCCACCCTCCTGCCGCAGCTCAATTTCTATTGTAGCCACATGGCCTGCTCCGCCTCTATCTTGATCCTCTCGGCCAGGCTATTACTTCTTCTGTAATGGCGGAAGAAATGCCGCTACTGGGATTCCTGATATAAGGTGGGGGATACCTGATGTAAGGGGACACACCGCTGGGGCATACCTGATGTAACGAAACACACCGCTGGGGCATACCTGTTGTAAGGGGATGCACCGCTGGGGCATACCTGATGTAATGGGATGTACCGCTGGGGCATATCTGATGTAAGGGGACACACTGCTGGGGCATACATGATGTAAGGGGACACACCGCTGGGGCATGCCTGATGTAAGGGGACACACCGCTCGGGCATACCTGATGTAAGGGGACACACCGATGGGGCATACCTGACGTAAGGGGACACACCACTGGGGCATGCCTGATGTAAGGGGACACACCGCTCGGGCATACCTGATGTAAGGGGACACACCGCTGGGGCATACCTGACGTAAGGGGACTCACCGCTGGGGCATACCTGATGTAAGGGGACTCACCGCTGGGGCATACCTGATATAAGGGGACACACCGCTGGGGCATACCTGATGTAAGGGGACTCACCACTGGGGCATACCTGATGTAAGGGGACACACAACGCTGGGGCATACCTGATGTAAGGGGACTCACCGCTGGTGTATAACTGATATAAGGGGACACACCGCTGGGGCATACCTGATGTAAGGGGACTCACCACTGGGGCATACCTGATGTAAGGGGACACACAACGCTGGGGCATACCTGATGTAAGGGGACGCACCGCTGGGTCATACCTGATGTACGGGGATGCACCCCTGGGGCATACCTGATGTAAGGAGGACGCACCGCTGGGGCAAACCTGATATGCTAATGTTTGCTGACAGCAGGGAGCCTTGTGTGTCTTCAGAATACAATGATCAGTGTTGCCAGCTATAGCCCCTACTGAACCAGCTAAATTTTGATCCATGTATTGCTGGCTTAAGTGCATTTATGAATATTCACAGATGTATGGTGTTTAGAAGTGTAGGCACAAAAACATTTTCTATTGGCTAGAATATTTATTTATTATAGCCACTAGAATTCATCTATGCACTTTAGGCACTTTTGCACAAACATTTTACCAGTAAGCACCTCTCCGAATGCAAGTTTGGGGCATTTTTTATGTACCTAAATGATGCATTCAAATATGAATATAAATGCCATGATGTGCATAAACACATTGGCTAAAACAGAGTTGAGTTCAGAGGCTTAAAAATGCCTCTAAAAGTGTTTTGTTTTTTTTGTTGCTCTTTTACATGAGACGTCAGCCAACAACATTAACTTTAAACTTGGGATGGCTTCAGCATCCATATTAACAGCCATGGGGAAATATATTGTTTGTTACTTTTCTGCACATATTGTGTTTTTTGTTTAAATATCATATAAAGAATCTGTAAATGACCTCTGTCTTCTTAACACACCAAAATACATACGGTCTGCTAACTTGTTTTCAATGCAAAGTCAGAGTAGGTCAGAGCTGAGCATTTATTTTCAAACTTTGGGATCAGCAATTCTACCCTCCAATTTAAAACACTTATGTAATGTCCCGGAATTATCTTAAGGCGTTACAGGAAGCCCTTTTGACACATAGGTGATAAATAACGTCACAACTGTCATAACCAGGACTTCTGTGCTGCCAATCAACTCTATTGTAGCAGATGCTAGTAACTAGCCTGATATTACATAAAATGGGGTAACCATCAGCCTGTAACAGCATTGGTCAGCTTATTGCCAACTATTTCAATAGAGTCTTAAGACCCATATACACGATCTGACTTTTTGACAACAAATGTCCGACGGACGTGTTTGATCGGACAATCCGACCGTGTGTACGCTCCATCGGACAAATATTTTCGCTTTTTCATCGGACAAAATGTTCGCTGTGAAAACAGACAAACTTTCCGGAAACAAATGTCCGATGGAGGATAATCCGATTGTGTGTACATAAGTCCATCGGACTAAAGTCCAAAGTACAAACATGCATTCTCAAAACCATTGCTAAAGATCAGACAATAGCAGAAGTTGCCCACAGGGTGGTGGCAAAGATCTGAAAAACCACGTGATTTGGTGAAAGTTGGCTGAAAAAGTTCTGTCGTGTGTATGCAGAACAAGTTCACGGCCAACGCCCCTTCGGACCAAAATCCACGGAAAAGTCAGATCGTGTGTATGAGGCTTTAGAAGGGTATTAAACAAGAACAAATATTTAATATATTGCAGCTTATCAATTGTTAGATGTGGTGGCTGCATTACTTTTTTGGGGGGCTTTTCCCTTTATTTTCACATTTGGTCTTGTCAGTAAGTCTGTTATTTTTCAGCTTCCTCTAACAGACTAAGCTGTCCAGCAAAAGTGTGAGAGGGTTAAGACAACCATTTAACACTTTCCTGATGACGCAAGTTTTGCGAAACGCGTAGAAGTTGTCTGGATACACACGAAGGGGGAGTGCACCGCGCGTCGGAACCATCTGTTGAAACACAGGGGAACAGGAGCGAGGTACGCACACCTCTCGAGGAACAACACAAACGCTGGTGAGCGGCTATAATGCTCGACACTGCCAGAGATACTCAGTGCCGGTCAGAGGCACTTTTCTTGTAAGTGCACTGTTTTTATTATTTTAATAAATAACTATTTTTACATACTACACTATGATGAGCCCCTTGTTTTTGAGGCAATAAGGAAATATTGCAAGAGGGAGAAGGAGGATATACCCAGTGGTGGTCAGAAAAGAAACCATTTTGTGGCCTTTTACTATTCGGGGTCTGGTGAGTGTTCAGTTTAGCCGTTGGTGATGGTGGCACATGTTTGTCGGGTGGAAGAGACAGCTGCACCTTTAATTATTTATTTTGTATAAAAAGCACTAACAGCATTGAACCCCTCCCTCCTTCCCTCATTGGAATCCATCGTTCAATTGCGAAATTGTTTGCTGTTCCATTATTGAACTTTTTAAGTGTTGTTTGCACATTTATTAGCTATTTATGGGACTTTGAAATTTAATATATTTTTCCCGGTATTTAGTTCACATAAGGAGCACCATTAGCGGTAATATTTCCATCACAGGAGCACAACGTGCATTGATTTTGTCCTTTGATTTCGACCCTGATCTCTGTAAAGAGCCGTGGCCACAGCGTTTTAACCATGTGATCGGCTGTGTCCAATCACAGCTGGTCACATGTACACACGGACATGCCTGTAATTGGAGCTCCTTGCCTCTCACTGACAAAGTGTGAGGGGAGGAGAGCCGATCAGCAGCATCTCCTCACAGAGGACATCTAGGAATGTAATCAGGGCACTGATCTTCAGTGTCCTGATTCCAATAAAGCACCCATAGTGCCAGCAATAAGTGCCCACCAGTGCCAGCAATGAGTGCCCATCAGTGCCAGCAATCAGTGCCCATAAGTGCCAGCAATCATTGGCAATTAGTGATGCCAGTCAGTACTGGCTATCAATGCCACCCATCAATGCCCATCAGTGCCACCTATCTGTGCCCACCAGTGTCGCCTACCTGTGCTGCCTATTAGGAACAGCTCAGATAGTTTCAGTGTAGTGTAGTAAGCCTGTGGCATTTATATATACATTCATGTAGAGTAGGGACAGCTCAAATAGTTTCAGTGAAGTGTGTGAGACCATGTCAGTAATTTTGACATTAGTGTATAGCTAGAGTAGGGACAGTTCAGATAGCGTTAGTGTAGTGACGGTTGAACACCGTCGTCTATTTGATTGCGTTACTGACAGTTTAACGCCATTTACTTCTGTGTGTGTTACTGACAGTTTAACGCCATATAGTTTTGCGTGCGTTACTGACAGTTTAACGCCATATAGTTTAGCGTGCGTTACTGACAGTTTTATGCCATAAAGTTTTGCGTGCGTTACTTCCAGTTGCACGTTATTTACTTCTGTGTGCGTTACTGCCAGTTTAACGCCATATAGTTCTGTGCGTCACTGTATGTTTGGCACATTATATTGCAGTATATTATATTGTATCCGTGGAGTGTGTCTGTGTAGTATGAGTACTCAAATTAAAGGGCACCAAACACTGCTTTACATTGATTAAAGTGCATCTACAGTACGTACAGATTTCAACTTCTACTTTACATTTGCTTATAAGCACCGCCCCCTCCTTCCCAATAATGTCTGGAAGGTCAACAAGGAGAGGCAGATGTTCCCTTGGCACTGTTAGGCCCCATACACACGATAGAATTTATCCGCGAATACGGTCCAGCGGACCGTTTCCGCGGATAAATCCTCTCGAGGATTTCGGAGGATTTTCATGCGATGGAGTGTACACACCATCGCATTGAAATCCGCGCCGAAATCCTCTGGCGATGACGTGTCGCGCCGTCGCCGCGATTATGACGCGGCGACGTGCGCGACGCTGTCATATAAGGAATTCCACGCATGCGTCGAATCATTACGACGCATGCGGGGGATCCCTTCGGACGGATGGATCCGGTGAGTCTATACAGACCAGCGGATCCATCCGTTGGGATGGACTCCAGCAGATGGATTTGTTCTGCATGTCAGCGAATATTCGATCTGCTGGAATCCATCCCAGGGGAGAAATATCCGCGGAAACAGATCCGCTGGCGTGTACACACCATAGGATCTATCCGCTGAAAAATCCCAGCAGATGGGTTTCAGCGGATAGATGGATTCTATGGTGTGTACGGGGCCTAAGGGGGCCAGCAACAAATGTGTCTACAGGCAAAGGTGGACATGGTGGTCAAAGACCAATTGTCTGACAGGTGCATATCATTGCAATTTTTTACAGCAAGGCAAATTCTTGCTTTCATCAAGATTATCTCTATAGGTTTACGGTGGGAAGGGGCCACGACACCCAAAGACCAATTTTAACGCACCCGTTACTTCTATCCAAAGTCAAAGTGACACAAAAATGTATCCAAAAAATCTCTAATCTTGTTCCCAGTGCACTACATTGTGGCCTCATACAGACTGGCTCCCCTGCTGTTGCTGAGCAAAATAAAGGCAGCTTGCAGGAAAAATTCAAATCTTTTTTCGCTTTATAAATTCAATTATTGCTGCTGCAGCAGATTCTAGACATGGTACAGATCTGACACTTTACAGTTAAGCCTCGTACACACAATCGGATATCTGATGGAATCTGATCCGATGGATTTTTTCGTCGGATATCCGATGAAGCTGACTTTCATCAGTCTTGCCTACACACCATTAGACAAAAATATGACCGTGCCAAAACGCAGTGACGTAAAACACTACGACGTGCTGAAAAAATAAAAGTTCAATGCTTCTGAGCATGCGTCGACTTGATTCTGAGTATGCGTGGATTTTTGACCGATAGACTTCCACACAGAAGATAGTTTTTTTCTATCGTTTTTTTTATCCATAGGAAAAATTTTAAACATGTTCTATTTTTTTCCACCGATGGAAAACAAATCAATGGGGCCCACACACGATCGGTTTGTCCGATGAAAACAGTCCATCGGTCTGTTTTCATCAGACAAAACCGATCGTGTGTACAGGGCTTTAGACTAATGCCTCGTACACACGGTCGAAATTTTGACCATGCAAAAGTCCGCCGTGAGTCCAATGGAAAGAAAGAGAACGGGTTCGCTATCTAAGGTCCGTCGGACTTCCAACAAAAAAAGTCAGATGGAGGCTACACATGGCCTGGACTTTCCGAGAAAAAAAGCCTGTCTGACTTTTTTCTCTGAAAGTCCGGCCGTGTGTATGAGGCATAAGGGGCCCCCCAGGCACTATATTGGAATGATTTTTTCATTTTTAGGCTTTCACTTTAAAAATCAAAAAATTACTGCTCATTTAAAAATTATGTTTTTTACAAACTTTTTTTTTATTGATAAATGTCCCCCAGGGCAGGACCCGGACCCCTATTGTATGCCCAATTACTTGCAGTTTCCGGCGTACAAGGCTGATTTGTGTTTTGTTCCGCTGGCGTGTACACACCAGCGGACCAAATTCCCGTCGTACCGGAACGCGTGCACGTAAACTACGTACGACGTCACTATAAAGGGGAAGACCAAAGTTAATGGCGCCGCCCTCTGTTCCTCTTTTGCTAGTTACGGGTTTGCTCGTGTTAGTGAAGGTTTGGTTAGAGCTGATTCGCGCTTCTCGGTCTCCAGGCTTTGACAGCGTGTATTCACGGGTTCAGTGCGTGTGCTTGCGGTAACGTAGTTGTCATTCGGCTATAGGCAAGCAGGTTGTTTCTGCTTTAGCAGTTGCATCCTGTGCGCTCGTATCTGTTTGTCACGCGTTTGTCGCAGGTAGTGCTGGATTTGCGAGTGCTTTCTGTTTCAGTGTGTTCTTGACTGACCAGCCGGCCGGTTTGAAGCCATGATGGAGCAGCAGCGTCAATTTTCGCGAGTTGGTGCTGTTTATGGGATGGCTGCTGGATATGTTCATTTGTCCAGTACTTTGGCCAGAAACAGGGGGCGGAGGCGTTTCTGGACCAAGAATTGGTTGCGCCAGCGTGACCAGTTCTCACATATGCCTCTGCTTAGGGAACTCCAGGAGAATAATCCTAATGACTTTAGGAATTTTCTCCGCATGACGGACCCCGTATTCAACAGTCTGCTGGAACTTCTGTCCCCCTATATCACGAGGCAGGACACTGTGATGCGCCAAGCCATCACGGCCGAGCAGAGGCTTATTGCCACGTTGCGGTACCTGGCGACTGGGAGGAGCCTGCAGGACCTCAAGTTCTCGACAGGCATCTCTCCGCAGGCGCTTGGGGTCATCATACCGGACACGTGTGCTGCCATCATCAAAGTTATGCATGAGGAGTATATTAAGGTAAGTTTCCTGGCTGTAATAATGTTGCTAACTAACTTTATTTTTAATTTCCCAGATATGCTGTGTGTTTAACTAACGTTACCTTTTCTCCCTATGCATGTTGATATAAGCTTTACATGTTTTATTCTTGGCCTACCTGCATATTTGTCCCTTACCCAATATTAACCTGTCCAGCATGCTATCCTAGGGACAAACCCACCTTGCCATTTTTTCAAACAGGACTTTTTGTTTTTTGTGTCCCCCCCCCCCCCCCCTTCAAACTTTTATTGTCCCCATCAGAGGGCTGTGGAGTCTCTTAATGAAGTGGCCCTATATATTTCATTTCCCAAATTCTCCATGCACATTTTTCTAATGCAATTTTAATACTGTGAACTGTCACAAGGATGCTTGTAGGATGTTTTTGTTACAAAGTACTAAATCTCTATTTTTGTTTGTCCCCACAGCTACCCTCCACACCACAGGAATGGCAGTCTGTGGCTTCCCAATTTGCCCAGCGGTGGGATTTTCCAAACTGCGGTGGAGCAATAGATGGGAAACACGTCCGCATTGTGCCCCCACCCCGCTCGGGGTCCTACTATTATAATTACAAGGGTTATCATAGTATTGTGTTGATGGCGGTGGTATCGGCACAGTATGAGTTTCTATATGTGGACGTGGGGAAGAACGGCCGGATGTCTGATGGGGGAGTGTTCGCACGGACTGATTTCTATGATCGTCTCCAAGCTGGTGGTCTGGCATTGCCACCAGATGAAGATAATGTGGAAGGACTTCCGTTTGTGTTCCTAGCGGACGAGGCTTTCGGGCTTGGTCCTCACCTCATGCGGCCTTTTCCCCAGAGGACCCTCACCTCAGAGAGGAGTGTGTTTAATTTTCGGTTGGGCAGGGCTCGGAGGGTAGTCGAGAATGCCTTTGGGATACTCACCAACCGGTTCCGCCTGTTCAGGACATCGATACATCTGGCGGAATATAAATTGGACACCGTTGTATTTGCCTGCTGCATTTTGCACAACTTTTTACGCAGGCACTCCCAGACGTACCTACCCGACATCGGTTCTGAGGCAAGACTACCCTCAGATCCCCTTCCCGGGCTGGACACTGGTCGCGCTGGCTTGGCCCCCCAATCAGCTCGTGAGGTACGCGACAAATATGTTGAGTACTTCATGGGTCGGGGGGCCATTGCTATGCCAGATCATATTTCTTTCTAATTCGGCCCCCAAAGAAAGGAATATTCTAAAAAATAATAAATAATTAGACCATTGGACTTTATACAGTTGTTTGTCATTAATGCTTTTTCTCTTTTTCTGTCTTCCTGGTTCTCTAACTAACTTCTTCAATTGTAATGCATAATTGATTTCTCCACTTTTAGTAACTAACCACATTTTGCACAGTATTCACTCATCTACAAACAGGGTATTGAGTCTAGAAATAAGAAGCAACTCCATTTGTAAATTTTGAGGTCAAGTATTTTAATTTTTGCTTGTTCATGACCCCAAAAATTATTTTATAGTTTTTTCATTACTCCCTGCTTTTGTACTTAGGAGTCTACAAAATTTGTTTAGAATTTTTTTTTTTTTCAGGTAATTCAACCAAAAATATTATGCAGATTATACATTTATTAACAAGTTCACTTTTTTTTTAAGCAAATATAGTTAGATTTATTGTTTACATATATATATATATATATATATAGATTATTTTTGGTGGGGTGTTTACCGCCTTATTTTTTTTTTTTGGGCATATTTTTTATGCACAAAAAACAATAATTTTTTGACCATTTTTTTTGTTTTTGGTGTGTTTTTCTAAAAGTAAATTTTTCGGTGAGATTTTGGAGTCAAATCTCTACTTCACTAAATTCAGTGATTAGAGAGATTTATAATTCTATATATATATATTTTAAATTTTTTGGCGTTGTTTATTCTTTATGGTCTAAACTTTATAGTATCCCAAAATGTTCAACATGGTCAAAAAGTAACAAAATCCAATTCCAAAAATATAAAAACTCACAACAGCAGTCAGTCATGGTGTGCTTTCACACTGGAACACGCCAAAATTGGAAGATACACACATTCAGTGCAAACTCGCCAAATGTCATTGGTTCAACAGACAAATGGCCACATGTGCTATCAGACATCATGGGTGATCAATGTCTGTGTTCTGTGGGAGCAAACCCTTCCTCTCAACTACTTGAGGATGGAGGAGGGGGTTGGACCCACAAAGCACAGACATTAGATATTCTGTGATGGCAGATAGCACATGTTGGCACACTGTGTGTGTATCTTCAAATTTTGGCGTATTCATTATTCAAACTGTAAAAATGTTTGTGGGGGCGGGGGATGGGCGGGGGGTGTTTCAGTCTTTGACACGGCCCATCATGTCAATAATGTTTTTAAAATTAGATTCGATCACCATCATTCTTTGCCGCATATTGTCCATTTCCGTGCTGCATTCCAAAAGGACATTTGTTACATTCTGTTCCATGAGAAACATCCTTTCACGCATATTGTGCATTTCAGTGCTGCACTCCATTACCTGCTGAATAATTATAGCAGCACTTGCACGTGAAAATATTGGCACACCATCCTCCTCCCCTAAAAAAAATAAAAAAAATGGCATTTACAACATTATTTTTCGATGAGGCCTATCTACATATGTTTTTTTGAAGCAAGCTAGGGTGACACTGACCTGATGGGCTTCTCCTTTCCACCTCTTCGACATCTTCTATCACTCCTCCTTCTTCCACCACCTCCCCATCATCTTCTATCACTCCTCCTTCTTCCACCACTTCCCCATCATCTTGGACTCCTCCTTCATCCATCAATCCACCTTCTTTCAATTCGCCAAATTGTTCTTCCGCCACTTGCCCTTCATCTGCTATAACTTCTAAGTCCAAAATTACTTCTTCCTCCTCTCTTCCTTCCTCCTTTCTTCCTTCCTCCTCTCCTTCCACATCCTCCTCTCCTTCCACATCCTCTTCTCCTTCCACATCCTCTTCTCCTTCCACATCCTCTTCTCCTTCCACATCCTCTTCTCCTTCCACATCCTCCTCCTCCTCCACATGTTGAGATGGCAGATTTTGGCCTTGTCTGGCCCTCTCTGCCTCCTCCAAATGCTGGCGACTTCTTTCCCCTGAAATAAACCAAAAAAAATGTAGACTCATCAGCACACAGATATTGGAGAGCATAAATCGCACACATTGCTTAGAAGATGCTTTCATTTAGTTACTTTTATCTTTCACCAAACCTACATTTTGCAATTACTTCTATATGGCAAGCTCTGATCCTGCCCCTTTTTAGCAAAGTGACACACATGGATGTCCCCCCTAAACTGTATTTCTGGGAGACCCTACCAAAACCCATTTTTGATTTGGGGAGACACAGGTGCTCTGCATTGCAGATGTGAAAACATCTGCTTTATTACCACTGTTTTTAGAATGAATCCTGTTTGCCTTTCCCATTCTCATAATTTGATTTTCTAGAACTATCTTTTACACAATGTTTACAAACAAAGTTTTTGGCCAGTGAGCCATGTCCAGGTGTGTTGTTCCTGGAATAACCGAGCCTTTCTGAGAAACTATGTGATGTTACGTTGTTTACTAAGAACACTATTTGTAAATATGTAGTTATTTATGTCCTAAAAAATAAATGACAACATGTCTTTAAAATTACAAGCAGGCCAAGGAGGCAGATGGTGAAATATACATGGCAACACATTATTGCAGACAATCCTCCCAACCCCAATATATATTTACTTACTTTTACGCAGAATTTTAAGTATTTTCTTCATCTTATGTGGCTCCCTCAATTTTAAGTCTGACCATCGTTTCCTCAGCTGTTCCTTGGACCTGGTGATCCCAAACATCCTCTGCATTCTCCTCGCCACCTTGTCCATAATATGTGCCTTTCGGCGGTTAGGGGTCTTGTATGGCCCTAATTCACCATCATAGTCCTTCTTTCGCATGATGTAAACTAACTCCACCATTTCCTGGAACCGCATATTAGTGGCTTTATATCTTCTTTGCCTTGATCGGGACGTCCCTGCCTCTGTCCCTTCACTTGTGGCATGAGAGCATCGTGCCCGCTCGTGTGACATCGCCATCTTTCCTTTCCCACAGAGATTATGGGCGTGGAAAAGATGAATTCTTACGCCATGGGCGGAGAAGAGGGCGGCGTTTAATACATACGCGGAGTGTAGAGAATGCAAACAACGTGTTTACGTCGGTTACGCGGAGAATCTTCGAGCGCATCCAGAACATACACAGTTAACGCCATATTTCCTAAACTCATTGATTAGGGGCCTCGCAAAGGTGACGAGGGCGGGGTTTAATAAATACGCGGAGTGTTTAAAAGGTTTACGCCGTGATTACGCATCTTACGCGGTAATTAGGCGAGCGTGAGAAACGAGGAGCGAGAGACAGGAAGGTAAGGAAATTAAAAATGTGATCAGCAGAGGCCTTGAAAATGTAGACACATGGGATGGGGGTTTGGGCTGTTGGTTGCACCCTTTTTAAGCTATTCTGTCTATGGGGTACCACAATGTTATTTTGGTTTCCAAATGCTTTTGGACACCTCACAAAATAGAGATGTGAACAATGCTGTACCTCATTGACAAGTTTTTGAATGGTGTATTCAGATCAGGCAAAGTATTGTTCAAGTGTTGGTTGTACAGAGGTCATTAGGAAGTGTCTTTTATGTCATCCATTGTCAGGGGCAGGAGATCTACACATGAAAGAGTGCCTAGATGAAAACTGTCATTTGTAAGCATTGTTTATTTTTATATATTTAAAATATTTACTGCAATGTGAACAATGGCTCTGCATCTAGCAAATCAATGTTTGGTACAAGCAATGCGGCCGAGCTGCCAATCATTGTTTAAACAAGAGAGACTGTGTTTGTAATTAGATATAGGTAATAAATTTGAAGACACATATTAGATCAAGGTCAACGCTGATCCTTTGGAATATTTATTTTTCTGTGGTTTATGTTTTTGTAATCTAGACTCAAAAAGAAATAGAATTTTTGAAAAATTACAATGGACCTCCTACAAAGCAAGGAATCTATAGAGGCCTTACTCCAAAAATATCAGGAGACGCCCATCCTGTGGAATTCCAAGCACTCTTTATATTGCAATAAAGAGGTACGAGCGGCAGCACTAGAAGAGCTAGCAAATTATATGCAAACTTGGGTGCCAGGATGCACTGCCAACATGGTGAAGGATAAACTTGCCAACCTCAGAAGCACATACAGGAGAGCATACAAAGCTAATAAAAGCAAAAAATCGGGAGCAGCAGCAAGACAAGCAAAGGAACCCAAACTGTGGTATTATAAACAGATGGCTTTTTTGCGGGACGAAATGGAAGGCAGGAAAACGATGTCCAGTCTTTCTTCCAACCTTTCCTCCATGCTACCTTCCAGCGGACCTTCCCCAGATGACCACAGCCCTGCAGAGTCAGAGGAAGAGGGCCTGGCTGACAGAGATGCAGATCTGCCACCCTTCGATGAGGAGGTATAGTAGTTTCCTCTATATTTCTGGCGTAAATAATTCTTGGTGGATTAATGATTAGATATTGTAAAAAAAAAACAAAGCTGGGAAAAAGAAAAAAAAAAGGTGTTCAGACAAATAGGTGTCAGAGATGACAACTGCAGGGGTCAGAAGTAGAGTGTATTCAAGTAATAATGAACAGAAAATACAAAACGAAAAACATGAAAATGAGTGTGGTTTTATTTAGCGAAATTGTAAAAAATGTCCTTTTTTTTCCACACAGGAAGAAGAGATCAGCCAGGAGGTGGCAGATCCTCAGGTGTCTGTCAGCCAGGAGGAGGCCGGGGTCAGTGGCAGCCAGGAGGAGGCCGGGGTCAGTGGCAGCCAGGAGGAGGCCGGGGTCAGTGGCAGCCAGGAGGAGGCCGGGGTCAGTGGCAGCCAGGAGGAGGCTGGGCCCAGTGGCCTGCAGCAGGTCCACCCGGCCAGGAGAACCACCACCAGCCAGTCTTCTCCCCCCCAGGTGAGGCCATCAGGCCGAAGGAGGCAGTTGAGGCCTGTGGAGGAGGCAAGCCTCCGCATGATCCAGGAGGCAAGCGCCATCATGAGGGCCCCCCTCAACCCCACAGAGGCCTTCAGTGCCTCATTGGCCCATGATTTAAATGAAGGGGAGGAGGACCAGAGAAGACTGGCAAAGGCCCTGATGAACCAGGTCCTTTGGTGGATGCAGAGGGGCCTGCTGACCCCAGACACTGGGCTATGTGACCCGGCCCGGCTTGCGGAACACCATCCTCCTGCTGCCACATCAACCCCACCTGCAAGACCCCGTGTTCGATCCGCTGGAAGGCTGCCTGGAGGGAAGGCTGGAAAGAGGAGGAAACGTTGATTTTCTGCCTTCCATTTCCTTCCACATAAAGGACATCTTGTTTGTACTACCACAGTTTGGGTTCCTTTGTTTGTGTGCTGCTGCTTCATATTTTTGTGTTTGGCTCCTGAGGCTTGGAAGTTTATCCTTCACCATGTTGGAAATGCAAGTTTGCTATCTATTCTAGTGCTGCCGTTCTTTTTATTTTTTGTGATGACATTTGCCTGAATAAAAGGCTTTTTGCTTTCATTTGAAAACATGTCTATTGTTTGTTATACTGTGGGGATTATTAGGCAGCAAACCTTTAATAAATATACAATGGGTAATTTACAAAGGACACACTCCTTGGGGGGGGGGGACATTTGGTGTGCCAACATGGTTTAATATTCTCTAATGAAACACCAAAAAAAAAAAATAAAAAAAAAAATTGAAAAAAACATGTAAAAAAAAAATATTTAAAATGGTGACATAACTAGAAACAACAAAAAAAAAAATAATATATGCACATTCCTTTACAAAAATGACTACTATAAATTATGGAGGACCACCAACCAAAACACACGTCTGGCATAGAAAACATTATTAAAGGATTACATCACAAGCAAGAAATGTGACATTTCAGTATGGGACAACTCTATTGAAATTGCATCAGCAAGAGAACGGGGTTATTCTAGCAAGAGAAGAATTAATAAAACGAGGCTTGAAAATGTGGTTTAGTGCGCCTTTTTAAGACATTGTTCTCTTGCTAGAATAAAAGGTTTCTAATGACGAATGTGCCATATCCCAAACAAACGCGAGTTTTACCTGAACGAGCGCTCCCGTCTCCTCATTTGGACTGAGCATGCGCGGGGTTTTTGTACGCTGCTTTTGTGTACAGACGACCGAACATGTCTGACGGACACGATTCCAGCAGACTGTTTTAAAGCAAGACCAGGAAACAGTTGTTCGTTGGAAAACGGTCTGGCCGACGATTGTTTGCTGGAATTCTGTACGTTACTGCCTACACACGAACGAACATGTCCGCTGAAACTGGTCCGCGGACCAGTTTCAGCAGACATGTTTGGTCGTGAGTAAAAGTCTCTGCCACAGACCTTCCCAAAGGTGGACATAACTTCGGTCCAAAATCCCTCTTAACTGGATTCACTCCTTCAAATAGCCTCAATTGCAGCAATAACTGACAGGCGACCACCGTCCAGCCTCTCAGGTACAAAGTGTCCTCCGATGAGTGGATAGGCCTCTCCTGCGACACCCGCCTCGTGCTCGGTGTCCCTCAGACAGGTTCCCCATCGACCGGCTTCCTCCACTTTGGATGGACAGCGCGGGACCACTTGTAGGTTCGTAGACTTAGTCTGCTTACTGAGTCTACTAGGAAAATCAATGCTCCGGACCAACGTGGTTCCGGAGCCAGGAACACAGCAACACACACACATCCCGGCCAGGAGGGCCACACACAGGGTGGTGGGATGACTGCCCAGGTGGAAGGCGTGGGGCGACGACGACCAATGGCGTCTGCCCCTTAAATACCCCTCCCCAGCATGCACAGCGAGGCGAACAACCCTCCTGATTGGCTGCTAAGGAGAAGTATCCACACGACCCTGAATTTACTGCTGCCCCCTACCGTCTGGGGGTGACTGAAGTCCTCAGACAGGAGGATAGGCACACAACACAGCAAGGGCTGGAACAGAGGCCTTAAATTTAACCAAATTAACATGGTCAGAGTAAAATAACTCTCTGACCCCCCCATCTAAATTTACAATAGCACCTGCATTAAAAGTAGCCAGGCGCTACACAACATTGGAGATTGTATGAACTTTACAAAGTGGCTTTACAACCACTTTAAGTGTAGGGGTGCAGGAATTAAGAGCAATACTTACCTTTTTCCTCACTCCAGCAGGCTCCTCCAGTGGTGCAACTGATCCCACAAATTCTCTTCTCCAACGTGCTCCTGGCCACATTCACACTGTTTTCTCCACCATGTACAATGCAGGGTTACTAGCTCTGCATTGCATGTGATGACACAGTGGGACTACCCAAAATGCTGGAGGGAAAGAAGAACTGGCTGGAACAGGGTAAGGTTACCAATGCAGCTTTTCTCATCTTTCCCTAGTCATAACAAGCCTTGGGAAGGACACTGCAAAGGCAGATTTTGTCTAATTCCTGGATTTGTGCTACAAAAATATTATTTAGAATAAATATATTCATTACCCAGTATTTTATATCTTCAAATACACAGAAATTAAAGTGTATGTATAGTCAAAACGTTTTTGTTCTGATAAAGTAGGAATTGTATATATATATGTAAGGCTATCGGTAACCTAACCCGTCCTGGCACATTTGGCTCTACTGATGCCCAATAGGTACATGCAAATGTCCTAGACCCACTTACTTGGTGATAAATGTCCCAGGGTGAAAGTCATTTTTCAGGGTGGTGGTGGATTAATTGAGGGCGCCAGTCACTTTGAATATGTTTTAGATGTTTTAATAATGAACATGCATAAAGAGTGGGAAGGAGGGTGAAGGGAACACAGGATACGGCCTCCAGCCACTGGGGGGCGCGCGACGGCGCGTGCGCCCGCCGCATCACTGAGATTATTATTATTATTATTATACAGGATTTATA
Source organism: Rana temporaria (assembly GCF_905171775.1). Classification (NCBI taxonomy): domain Eukaryota; kingdom Metazoa; phylum Chordata; class Amphibia; order Anura; family Ranidae; genus Rana; species Rana temporaria. The sequence continues at coordinate 353,415,117 of NC_053489.1, read as the reverse complement.
TAGCGCCAACAGTTTACGCAGTGCTTTACATCAGGGAAGACATTATAGTTACAATACAATTCAATACAGGAAGGATCAGAGGGCCCTGCTCGTTAGAGCTTACAATCTAGAGATGCCGATGTGCGTGCCTGTCAGACGCAATGTCCATAGGGACACAGATCGGTCACCTCCCCCAGTCAGTCCCCTCCCCCCACAGTTAGAACACTCACTAGGCTACACATTTAACCCCTTCCTCGCCCCCTAGTGTTAACCCCTTCCCTGCCAGTCACATTTATACAGTAAAGCATATTTATAGCACTGATCACAGTATAAATGTGAATGGTGCCAGAAATGTGTCAAAAGTGTCCGATGTGTCCGCCATAATGTCGCAGTCCCAATAAAAATCGCAGATCGCCGCCATTACTAGTAAAAAAAAAAAATAATTCTGTCCCCTATTTTGTAGGCGCTATAACTTTTGCGCAAACCAGTCGCTTATTGCGAAAAATATGTAGAAAAATACGTATCGGCCTAGACTGAGAAAAAAATGTTTTTTTCTAAAAAAATTGGGATATTTATTATAGCAACAAGTAAAAAATATTGATTTTTTTTTTCAAAATTGTCGCTCTTATTTTGTTTATAGCGCAAAAAATTAAAACCGCAGAGGTGATCACATACCACCAAAAGAAAGCTCTATTTGTGGGGAAAAAAGGACGTAAATTTTGTTTGGGAGCCACGTCGCACGACCGCGCAATTGTCAGTTAAAGCGATGCAGTGCCAGAAGCTGAAATTTCGCCTGGGCAGGAGGGGGGTATATGTGCCCAGTAAGCAAGTGGTTAAAGTGATTATAAAGTTTATTTATTTTAATAACAAACATATTATTGTGAATAGGTGTCCTGCGCTGCCAAGTGTGTATTCCTATATGTGTATGGGTTGTTAATTAAAAGGTGATGCTGTAGACACAAACGTGTTCCCAAAGTGTAATACAAATAAATAAATAAACAAATGTGCTGTGCTACAAATGGTCACAAGAACTAAATGCAATCTAAACCAGTCAACATCTATTAACATATATGGCAGTTAACATGTAGCATCCACAAAATTCTGTACATAAACAGTGAATAAAAATGGTGCTCAATGTCCGTCACATATAACTGTGTGCCTGACAGTAGTACTTGAAGACTGAGGTTGAGAAACCACTGCACTAAGATACACCATATGATTGGACATTGTTAGTCTGCCCAATACTAGCCAACAACATGGCCGCCTCCAAGGCAGTGACAACTATTTTTCCTCCTTACTAAACACCTGGCACACTTCGGGTCACAGTGTGTTACTTCCGCAGCATTCTGTGATAGGGAATGTGAAACTGCAACGGGCCACTGCACCCGCCCCCAGCTCCAAGGCAGAAACTCCCTGGGCCAGTAATGGCAGAAGGGATTTAACAGCAGCGGATTTCAAAATGGGATGGAAAACTACACGTGTCTAGTGTGTGACAGGGCACAGTGGGCTCGCACACACTTGCACCTATTATGATACCCCCTGAGTGTAAAGACTTCCCCTTTATGCATACAATCTTCACCAAAATGGCGTCTTTTTGGAGACACCATACAATCGAGACGTATCACGTGTGCAGAGATCGTGCACTGATTGGTCCCCTAAGCTCCTGGTTCCCGGAAGGCGGAAGAGGCTCGGCGCTGGTGAGCTGGCTGCTGTTGTGGCACAATGATTGGGGACCTGTTATTATTCGGGTAAGAGCGGGCAGAATGCGGGCTTTTTATAAATGTGTGTAATGAGAGGAGTTGGGCGAGACGTTTTGTGGATGCAGTCCTGATGTGTAGTGGTGCTGTAGCTGCTCTTACGTCATCTGTTTATTCTCGGTATATTGTGGGTAAATAGAAGACTATTGCCATCATTGTGGTGGGAACTAGAAGCTCACATTGCTGGAGTTATTGGTAATGTAGGTTCTCTCCCTCATAACCTCACCACCATCCCCCCTCATTCTAGGCAGCAGTTCTGCGCATGCTCCTGTCCTGACTTCCCCTGGCCCTCCAGCAAGTTCAGACTGAACTGTTTACCAGCAGCCTGACTTTACAGACACATGACCAAGAAATGACATCTTCCCAACACACCTGGCTGCATCTGGACTGACAGCTTGTCCCATTACTTCTCTGCACACATACATTCACTTACCTCCCTTCCCTAGCTATAGCACAGTGTAAAATCTGACTGAGGGGTACAAATGTTGGTCACTGTATAGCCAGCTGTTAAAGGGTTTGTAAAGGGAATAAAAAAAAAAAACATTCATGTCTATTTCTACCTACTCTGTGCAAATGGATTCGCACAGAACGGCCAGGAACCTCCTCTTTTCGGGTCCCCCGCCGGTGCTACTAGCCCCTCCTCTCTGTCCAGTGCCCCAATGGGAAGCCGCTTCCTATGGGGGCACTCGTGCATGCTCGCTCCCAAATCCCTCTGCTGTGTCCATTGAGACAGACAGTGGGACTCGGCCCGCGCCACCCCCCCCCCCCCAACTCTGTTGTCACTGGCTTTGATTGACAGCACTGGAAGCCAATGGCTTTTTTTTTTTGTCAGTAACATGGCGTGGATGGATTTCTGCAAGTCACACCCCTCCAGCCTGTGTCTTAGAATAAGAGGGAGGTGAAGCCTCCATTAATCTTCATTTAATATCCCACCCATATTGTGTTTAGCTGGTTAGTGGGCAGAGGAAGATGTAGATTGGGTCAGGGGGCCAGACGCAACAAGTGTTTTATATTGGGTGATTCAGCAGTTATACCATACACCAGGATTCTGTCAACCGTGGCAGGCTAAGCATAGGCTAATTTCACACATAGAGTCCCTATACAGACAGGACTTCATCCTCTTCTGAGGGGGAGCTAGGTTTTAGCAGGGGTAGAAGGGTGAGGGAGGGTACCCTTGGGAGAGTGGTGGCCCAGGGCATTCAGAGTGGGGGGGGGGGTCGGTGGTGACCTGTGTGATGTTGGGGACACAACCCTAGTAGGTGGTGGATTTCCCTGTGCTACATTGATACAATATTGATGTATTATATGTCCAATAAAGGTATATATTTCTTGAATTGGTAGCCTTTGTAGGTGCATTTTTTATTGTGTGTGTTTTTTTTGTATGATATAATATTGGAAGCACCTCCCCTCAGTTTTAGGGTATAGGCACCATTTCAAACAACCACTCCCAAGATTCATACAATTTTGGGTTCTTCATCAAAGGAGTGGGTTGTCATTTACCACTGTGTATATCAGGGATAAGCAATTAGCGGACCTCCAGCTGTTGCCAAACTACAAGTCCCATCATGCCTCTGCCTCTGGGTGTCAAGCTTGATGCTGTCAGAGTCTCGCTATGCCTCATGGGACTTGTAGTTTGGCAACATCTGGAGGTCCGCTAATTGCTTATCCCTGGTGTATATGCTCACATGTGTGACTCTATAGTCACATGGGCTGTTCAGATGTGATAAGGAGGAAATGCTCAGCATAACTGAGCATGTGCAGAGTTGCCGCCACAGCTGCAAAATCCCTAGCTGAATTCGGGACATGAACAGAAGGTGGAAATAGAGAGCAGCAGGATCAGCCAGATTTTTTGCAGGATACAGAAAAGGCTCTTTGTGTTTTTAATGCAATGGATTAAACTTGAATTCAACATATATGCGTTTTGCATGCATTTTCATCCTTGGTCACCTTGGGAAAAATTGACACATGACTTAATAACGCACCTGAAAAAATGTGCAGTGCATTTTTGGTGTGTTTCGATAGAGAGGTGCGATTTTCAAACAGGGCACCAAAAATGCATCACGAAGCAGGACTTTTTAAAAACGCAGCGCACTTAAAAAAAATGGTGCATTTTTTGGCCCCATGGAGTTCAATGGCTTTGCATGAGAAACTCATGTAACATGATTTGTGTTCATTTTAGCACATGATGGGGACCCCATAGAAATCTCTACTTTATATGATGTAGGCCCCATACACACTATTAGATTTTCTGCAGATTTTTGTCTTCAGATTTCCCAAAACCATATAGTGCAATGGCCTGCCTTTTTGCCAAATGTGTTTTCGATTGGAAACTCATGTAAATGTTCATCAGTGGTAGCAATGCAAAGTTCATATCAATGTGTGTCCACGATACAATAACTTGCATATGCTGTATACCAGGGCTTTACAAATCCTAGGAGCGATTCACTGGGGTTTTTCGGGCATTTTTTAAAGCGTGTATTTCAACAGTTTTACAGCTTGTGCATTTTTGTTTAGCCAATAGGTTAAAAAGTCAGACGTTTCTATTGAAATCTATGGGGCCAAAAACACTTGTAATGTGCTAAAAATAACTCATGTAGTTTTTTTTGAGCAACAGGCGTTTTGCTTCAGGTGACAGAACACTCAGATGTGAACAGGGGCCATTGAAATAAATGGGATTTGGCGTGTTGAGCATTTTAGAGCTTCAAGCAGAAAATCGCTCAGGTGTGAATGGGGCCTTAATCCTTGTACACACAGTACGATTGTTGGCCAACCAAGCGTCTGATTTTTGTCCAAAGGGCGTGTGCCAGGATCTTGTCTTGCATACTAATGGTACACAATTGTCGTGCCACAAACACGAACGTAGTGAAGTACTACGAGGAATTTAAGCTCTTGAGCGCCACCCTATGGGCCCCTTCTGCAACGTGTTTGTACTTTTGACTTTTGTGGGATGGACTTGTGTACTGACGATACGAAAATCGGACAACAGACCGTTGTCCGCCGAAGATTTGCTAGCCTGCCATCCAACATTTGTTGGACGAAAGTTGGACAATAATTGTCAGAAGGAGCGTACTAACGGTCAGATTTTAGGACAACAGTCTGTCAACAGACAATCCCCTGACAACAATTGGATCGTCTGTATGAGGCTTTAGTGTTGTTTCTCTCTGGTGCTCCGTTCCTCTGTTATCAGCATGTGTCGTTTCTGAGAAGTTTTCCAAACGCATAAGACAACATTTATGAAAGGATGACCACATCATCGAGGTATGCAGCAGCAAAGGCTCGATGAGGCCAAAGGGTCCTATCCATGGTGCGTTGAAACGTGACGGGAGCATTCTGTAACCCAAAAGGCATCCTCCGATATTGAAAAGATCCTTCTGCAAGGAGATCAGCTAAAAGTAGTTGGATCTGTATGTGCGTTATAATTAATCGAAATTAGTCGATTAAAAAAAAAAAACGATTAATCAAACAGAGAATTTTTGATCAGTAACAGCCTATATATATATAATTTCAAAATTATATTGTAATTTATAGTGCAAGAAATAAAATTTGCAGGGAGCTGCGGTGGCTCAACGCGATTGGCACTGCGCTGACAAGCCATTCACCTCTGCAGCTAAGGGTTTGGATCCCGGTCTCGGCTACATGTGAATTGAGTTTGGTGGTCCCAACCCGGCTCCCGGTGGGTGTGCTATGCGAGGTAAGCCTGCGCTTAAGTACGCCCACCCCCCCTCCCACAAAAAAAACACCACACTTGCACGCACTCGAAATTGGGTTAACATGCACGCACTTTGACCACGCGGTCTCTAAAAAGAGAGGCAAAGGACTAACGGGGCTGGTTGAGTGGGCTAGATCCTCTCACTCCCTTATAGGGAGTCCCTCTGCCCCGTTGGGCTTCAAAGCGGAGCAGGTAGGGCGGGCTGTGTGGGAGGACCCCCTCACACACCTGCCATTGCCACCCGGGGCATGGAGAAAGGTGGCAGATTGCCTCTGGGGGAGGCCTGCCTACTCCCAACTCCTGCAGTCCGGCTCCTCTCTCGAGTACAGGCACAAAATACACTTAAAAAAAAAAAAAAAAAAAAATTCGCAGAGATGATCATTTACCACCAAAAGAAAGCTCTATTTGTTGGGGGAAAAAAAACACATTTTATTTGGGTACACTGTGCAATTGTCAGTTAAAACAATGCTGGTCAGGAAGTGGGTAAAACCATCTGTGGCTAAATAGAGTTTTTGGTTTGTGGTGCTCAAATGCAGTGTAGTTCCGCTTTAAGAAAAAAAACTGGGCAATGCTAGGTGTTGGTATGGTTGCTTAGTAAATGCCTTCTATAAACAAAGCACCTTTCAACAGGGGTTAGGAGCAAGGCCTTTGCTTTGTGTACTGAGCTGTGATTTCATCTGATCTTGTCCTAGGCTAGGTTCACATTTATGCATGTGAGGTTGAAAAATGTTTTCAGTGTTGATGTTGTTAGGAGGAGGTGTCTGTTGTCATGCAGGAAAATGTACTAAAAACGCATGTACATGCGTTTTTCATTCAAGTGGTAGTACACCTTTCCCCTTAAGTTTTGCCCATATCAATCATTACTACAAATAGTTAAAAATCACTATAAGAAAAAAAATTAAAATTAACAATTGTTTACATGATAGTCGCAGCTCTCCAATTGAACATATTGTAATTGTGTTACAGCTGTTCCCTCTTCTTTAGCATTTTTAGCGCAGTTTTTCTCCATTTTCCAGTTAAAAATCACTGTATACAAATGTCCCATTTGCTTTTGCTGACATCAACGGCGCATGCGCATCTTTAACCCGATTCACGACACGCTCCTTGTACCATCAGTCCATAAAGATATGTCATATCTGCTCTGTGCGGCATAGCACCAAGATCCCACAATATTAGTCTCATTCAGCATTTCCTGATACCCCCCATGTGACTTTACATGTCACATGGGGTAAAAACACTAGGACATCATGGCACACTGCAGCGGGGATGAGCTGCGGGATACGTTTGCCATAGTGATCCCAGGAACTAGAACGAGGCGTGGCTAAAAACCCACTGCGCATGCGCAAGATTACAGATCAGACTAACAGGGAGAAAGTATATTGCAAGACGCTGGCTTATCACAGGAAGGAGGATTTTTAAAGCCACTGCAAAACAGAAACAAACAGTTGGGGGTTATTTTCAATGCTGAATGTGTTAAACAGCTTGGGAGAGTTTACTACTGCATTCAATTCTATTGACGTCAATGGAGCCAAAAATGCACTATGCTTCTTCTTTAAACTTCATTCACACCAAAGCATTTTTTTTCATGCTTTTTTTGCAGAAACGCAGGACTTTTTTTTTTTTTTTTTAACATGGGTTCCTATGAAACACGTTCACATTAATGCATTTGTTTGCCTCTGCGTTTTTGTAAAGGGTCAGGGACCTTATTATAAATTCAAAAACATTTTTTTTTGGTTTAGTAGACTTCAATGGAGAAACTGCAGAAAAGCAAGTAGTGTGTAGGATCACATTTGCTTAGCTAGGGTCTTGCACTTTAACATTGTTGTTGCTACCCTATTAATCTTCTGTATTGAGTAAAATGAATACAAAATGTACCAAATGTACCAAATGTATTCCCGCTGCTTCACTGTTATATGTGTTAATATGTGTCTCACCATGCAACTTACTGTACAAGGGATGATCATAATATTTTTCTGGTAAAATTGTCATCTATACCTGACATTTCATGTGATAATGCATTATCTGTAAATTTTTGTTTTCTTTATCGTAAATCACGGGACACAGAGCCTAGTAATTACTAAGTGGGTTATATTCCACCTTCAGGTGCTGGACACTGGTGTAATCAATTATAGTTTCCTCCCTATATAACCCTCCCCTACTGGGAATACCTCAGTTTTTTTTCGCCAGTGTCTAAGGTGTTGGTCACGAGTGAAGATGTGCTCTGAGGAGCTCCACTGGAGGGATCCATGCTGGATTTAAATAGCCTCCATAAAAAAACAGATCCATCCAAAGTGCCTTGGGCCAAAGTGGATGGTACCTGGGGCCTCGTATCCGAAGCACAAGTTTTTTTTTTGCCTGTAATGCCTCTCTTGGGAGGGCTGGATCCTGGGTTCCAGTGCTTTGGTCAGACCCAATACCAAAAGTTTTCTGGCAGGGTGCGATACAGGTCCAGGGGTGTGGTGATCCTGACCATGAACCCCGATCCCTGAAGGTCTGTTGACTTAGCCCGCGGTGATGGGTGAAGATTGGGTCTGTCTGTGCTCGGCAGTATCCTGCAGCAGGGATAAGGTACTGTAGTTACGAATCAGGGAACAAATGTGGCAGACAGTTGGCAAGAGCTCTACAAGAAATACAGGCAAGGACTTGCATACCCTCAATTATGAAAAAGGATGGATCAGAGGTACATATGCCTGGACAAATAGTAGAAGCATTCGGAGATTTCTATTCCTCACTTTATAACTTAGATCTGAGGGAACCAGATCAAGTAGACATGGAAGAATATTTAAGAGAAAGTGGAATGTCGTGTCTACCTACAGTTGTGGGTGAGGAATTGGAACTACCAATAACGTTCGAAGTCAAGAATGCAATAAATTTAGCGAAAAGTGGGAAAGCACCAGGCCCAGACGGATTTACGGCCCAGTACTAGAAGTGATTCAGTGCGGAGCTGGGTCCTTTTTATAGTTAAAATGTTTAATGAGATGGGGGATAAATAATTTTTTCATTCTGAAACAGTGAAGGCAACAATTGCAGTGATTTTGAAAGAGGGCAAATACCCAAAGCAATGCTGTAGCTATAGGCCAATTTCATTGCTGAATACGGATCTAAAAATATTTAGTAAGATATTGGCCCTTAGATTACAGCAACAACTCCCCTTCTTGGTCCATCAAGACTAGGGTTGTCCCGATACCGATACTAGTATCGGTATCGGGACCGATTCCGAGTTTTTTCGGCGGTACTCAGACGCCGATACCCCGCCCCGATACACAAATGGAATACTTGCCGCCGACCGACGCCGCGATCCGCCGCCATTCGCCGCATCCCCGCTGCCGCCGACTGTGTAATACGGGCGGGAATATTACAGCTTTGAATAGCTGTAATGATTCGCACCACGCATAGACACTCCCCCTCGCTCGGGTGAACTGTCCAATCCCGAGCGAGGGGGAGTGTCTATACGCAGCGCGGCGCCAATCGTTACAGCGATTCAAAGTTGTAATGTTCCCGCCCGTATTACACAGTCGGCGGCAGCGGGGATGCAGGTAAGCGTGACATGGCTGTATGGGGGGGAGACGCTGTATGAAGGGAGACACTGTATGGGGGGAGACGCTGGCTGTATGGGGGGAGACGCTGGCTGGATGGGGGGGAGACGCTGGCTGGCTGGGGGGGTGACGCTGGCTGGCTGGGGGGTGACGCTGGCTGGCTGGGGGGTGACGCTGGCTGGATGGGGGGTGACGCTGGCTGGTGACGCTGGCTGGATGGGGGGTGACACTGGCTGCATGGGGGGTGACAATAGCTGGGGAATACATTGCTGGATGAGGGGTGATAATGGCTGCATGGGGGGAGACATTGCTGCATGGGGGGAGACAATGGCTGGATGGGGGGATACAATGGCTGGATGGGGGGATACATGGCTGCATGGGGGGAGACAATGGCTGCATTGGGGGTGACAATGGCTGGGGGAATACATTGCTGGATGGGGGGGTGACAATGGCTGGATGGGGGGGATACATTGCTGCATGGGGGGTGACGCTGGCTGGATGGGGGGTGACGCTGGCTGGATGGGGGGTGACGCTGGCTGGGGGAATACATTGCTGGATGGGGGGTGACGCTGGCTGGGGGAATACATTGCTGGATGGGGGGTGACAATGGCTGCCTGGGGGGAGACAATGGCTGCATGGGGGGAGACAATGGCTGGATGGGGGGATACATGGCTGCATCTGTGGGGGGCCATCGCTGCATTTGGGGACACATTTTAAAAAAAGTATCGGTATTCGGTATCGGCGACTACTTGAAAAAAAGTATCGGTACTTGTACTCAGTCCTAAAAAAGTGGTATCGGGACAACCCTAATCAAGACCAAGTGGGATTTATCCCAATGAGAGAGGCAAGGGACGGTACTATTAGGGCTATGAATCTGATGCATATAGCTAATTCGAATAAGACACCATGCATTTTTCTAGGGAGCGATACAGAAAAGGCCTTCGATCAGGTGGGATGGGGGTTTATGTTCTCGGTCCTGCGACATATAAAATTAGGTGAGAAAATTACTAAATGGATTGCTAGTATGTATAAAGGACCTACAGCCCAAGTGAAAGCAAATGGAATGATCTCCCCTCCTTTTAAGATAGCAAATGAGACAAGACAAGGCTGCCCACTTTCGCCTTTGATATTTGCTCTGACTCTGGAACCCTTCCTATGTAGAGTACGGAGTAATAAAGATATTAAGGAAATTGAAATAGGCGAAACACAACATAAAATTGCAGCATATGCAGATGATATGCTTTTTCCAATAACAAATCCGATAGTGTCATTACCTAATTTGATTAAAGAAATGGAGGTGTATGGTAGACTCTCGTACTTTAAAATAAACTGCAGCAAATCGGAGGCCCTGATGGTATCGATTCCGAAGGAAATGTCGAAATCAATAAGTTTAAGCTATAAATTCAAATGGGCAGACTAAAGTTTGAAATATTTAGGGACATATATCGCAGTAAGTTCCTCGAAAATGTATGAGTTATTTTTTGCCGTTATTAAATAAAATACATGGATTTCTAGAGAGATGGAATAAGGGAATGTTCTCCTGGTTTGGAAGGAGTAACATAATTAAAATTAACGCATTACCAAAGATTCTATATCTCCTCCAGGCAGTCCCGATTACAGTACCTAGACTTTTTTTTTCGAAATATACAAACGTTATTCACAAAATTTATATGGGCAGGTAAACAACCAAGAATAAGAAGGACGCTGCTATCCCTACCAAAACAATATGGAGGACTGGCTGTTCCAGATATATTTAAATATCATCAGGCAGTCCACTTGGGTTGCTTACTGGATTGGTGCCGGTATAGGAATACGAAAATATGGCCAAATTTAGAGCAAGTACAGTGCAAGGAATTAAGTAGAGCCCCTTGGTGCTACAGAGAAGTTACAACTGATATCAAAAAAACATCCAATAATAGGAACTACACTGCGGGTATGTTGTAACCTTTTTTCAAGGGAGCATATATCTACCTATGACTCACCCTTGTCGCCTATACTGGGTAACCCGAGATTTATACCTGGTATACAGAAAGGGCCCTTTGCGACATTAATTGAGAGGAATATATCCGATGTCGCATTTTAGAGAACAGGGTACCTGGCCGACAATGCAGGATCTGATGAATAAAAATGGCCCTTTTCAATTAGAGTTCTGGCAAGCAGCACAATTAATGTATTTTTTAAATACTTAAGTAGCACCATATTATTTGGAACGGAAGCTGACATCATTTGAGAAATATTGTATGGAAAAAGAGCCAAGTATGCATACAATATTGAAAATGTATTTGCTACTGAGTAAACCACCAGAGAACTACCAGTTGCCTTTTTTTCAGAAATGGGAAATTGATTTAGGGAGGACCTTTGGAGAAAATCAAAAAATTAAAATGATACAAGCTATATTTAAGACAGCAACATGCACTAAAATGCATAAAAAAAAAACACTACAAAATAATCTCACAATGGTATAGAACTCCAGAAAGGTTACATAAGTATTTCCCAAACATAAAGAGAGAAGGTTGGAGATGTCAAGCAGAGCATGGTACGATGGTACATATTTTCTTGGACTGTCCCAGAATTAAGGGATTCTGGAAGAAAGTTCATGAGATTATTCAAAAGTTTACTGAGGTTTCAATACCGGAGGACCCAGCTTTCTTCCTCCTTCACCTGTCAGATATACTGGGGGGAACATATAGAAACTCCATTATATGTCACTTGGTGAACGCTGCAAAGGCTTGTATACCACTTAAATGGAAGCAAATACAACCCCCTACTGCGAGTATGTGGATTAGAAAGGTTGAAGAAGTAAATAGGATGGAGGACCTAGTTTGGACAAATAGAAAAAAAAAAGAGAAATATATTTAAAAATCTGGACACCTTGGAATGATTTTATCTACTCAGAGGAGGGTGGGAGACTGGTGGGTGGGGACTAGGGGGGGAGAGGGAAGAGGGAAGAGAAGAGTTTGAACCCTTTTCTGTCATGCCGTATTTGCACAGCGGTCTTACAAGCGCACTTTTTTTGGGGAAAAATGCTTTTTTTAATAAAAAAATAAGACAACAGTAAAGTTATCCCAATTTTTATTTATGTTGTGAAAGATAATGTTCCGCAGAGTAAATTAATACCCAACATGTCACGCTTCAAAATTCTACAGGTTGCATGTTTTGAGTTACAAGGGAGGTCTAGAGCTAGAATTATTGCTCTTGCTTTAACGATCGCGGCGATACCTCACATGTGTGGTTTGAATACCGTTTACATATGTGGGCGCTACTCACGTATGTGTTCACTTCTGCGTGCGAGCTCGTCGGGACGGGTCGCGTTTTCTGGCTCCTAACTTTTTTAGCTGGCTCCTAGATTTCAAGCAAATTTGTCAAACCCTGTATTATAGGTTGCTAGAAAAACCTCCACAGGGTCCTCCTCCTGGTGCTGGATTTAGGCTAACCAAACGCACAATTGTGGGATGCACAGTTGCTGGTGCACATTGCTAACGCACAACAGCTATATCGCATGATTGCGGAAATGCACGTCTGCAGAGGATAACTTCCTCTTTACCAGGACTCATGTTTGCATAAAAAACATGAGTTTGGAATGTTCAAAATGCATGTGGGGTAAAAACAAGTAACAGAAAATGTTTTATTGTTGATCACATAAAGATACATGTTTCTGTCTTTGTAGGTTTACATGTTTTTTACATAGTCGCATGAGGATGCTTGGTCACATTAAAGTGCTTAAGTCGCACAGAGAGGTTTATTTGCACAGAAATGCCTAAAATCGCATAAAGATACTTGATTGCATAAAGATGCAGGATCACACAAGGTTCCCTGATCACACAAGTCCTTGATTACCCAAGGATATTTGGTCACACAGAGAGGCTTGTTTTCACAGAAATGCCTAAAATCGCATAAAGATGCTGGATCAAACAAGGTTGCTGGATCACGCAAGTCCTTGATTACCCAAGGATATTTGGTCGCACAGAGAGGCTTGTTTTCACAGAAATACCTAAAATCGCATTAAAATGCTTGATTGCATAAAGATGCTGGATCGCACAGGGGTGTTTGATCACACAAGGGTACTTTTCCCGCACAGTTGTGCTTAAAATGCATAAGATGTCTGATCGCATGAAAAATGCTAAATCGCATAAGGATACATGTTTGCCTTGATTTTGCATGGTTGTATAATGAGGCATGATAATTAGTTTCCTTAATTATACAGGATTCCTTGTGTTTACATAGGAATACGTGTCTGCATGGGTACATGTTGCGCAATGTTGCATAACACGTTCATAACGCATGCTTGCTTGCAAGATGCTCGTTCCATAGCACACATGCTATATGTATGCGTGTATACAGCGCACCCTTTTTTATGTTTTGCCTAAAACATATTTATATGAATTCATGCTTCCATGAACACACGCTTCCATAGAGGCATATGGCTTTAACACTTGCCACATACACATATGGGGAGCCATTTGCATATGTGTTTATTTACATGGTACTGCAGAGGTTGTATGCGTTTCGCAGGGGAACAGCACTGTCTCCAGTTGGTGGTTGTAACGGAATGACCCATGACACCCAGAGACTTTTGAAGGATGAGGGGTACTCCTGAGCCAGCGTCACTAATAACTCTTGGGTCTAGGTTCATCCTGTGCCCCTTTTGGGCATAGGGTGACTGAGAAATATTAATTATAAATTACATGAGATAAGACTGATAACTGATTATTCATATTGCAGGATATCTTGAGATATTCAAGTGGTTATTCTGACCCACACCAGGTCAGTGGAGTGTTTTCCTTCAATGTGAGGACACATGCTTTTGAGGTGTTAATTGAGTCTGCTCCGAGACCTTTCATTATGTATGCTAATAACACTGTTTGTGTGAAGATGCTATTGATGATAGATATGTGTTGTGAGTTAGCAGTCTAAAGGTCAGAGGTCTCCTTTCAGGGGTAGGGAATTAGCATGTCAATTATGTTTAGTAAAGGAATGTGACTTCTCAGCTGTAGTAATTAGGTCATGTTAAATCGGTGCCAAACCTTCTGACATAGAAATGTGTATTATGCAGGTGAATCACTTAGTATCGGAGTCCGGACAATAATTAACTTCTCTGAATGTCATTCTCTAAAATAATGTTATTGAAGCCCCCCCATTGTGTGATGTGTGGGTGGATAGATCATTTGTTCCTTTGATTACTGTAAACATGCCTGTACTGTATATAAGAGAGCTAAGATACCATTAAAGTTCATACATTTTGACTCCGAGAACGGAGCTTGTCTCGTTTATTCTGGGGAAATCCATATGGATCGTGTCTGTTGGATTGTGGAGTGTCAGAAGCTGTCTTGGGTTGATGGAATGGACATGTCGTTAACGGTGGTGACCGTTAGTGGTCTTGCCCCTTGGGTTAGCCACCCTGCCTGGGTTAACAGGGTGATAGGGCCCGCCTCTAGCAGGTTTAAAGGCCCAGGGTATAGCAGTAATGGCATACCGAGGCAAACACCTGCTGATGGATCAGTCAGTAGCATGGCTGGACTTAAGGGTGTCCAGCATGATCAAGTATCTGGAACTCCTGGTTAGGATCCCAGTCTAAAGGTACGTTCTTTCGTTTGGTAAGAAGCTTGGAATGTTTGGGACACAGCCCAAAAAGGAGAGTTTTTTTTTTTTTGGCCTCAGACAAGATCATCGCTATGAGAAAGCTGGTCTATGTGGTCAAGGCAAGGAACAGTTCCTTACATTTGCCTTTTGCTTAAGGTGCTAGGGAAGATGGTGGCTTCATTCAAAGCCGTTCTCTATGCTCAGTTTCATTCAAGGCTGATAAAAACATTATTCTGTCGGCCTGGAACGAGTGGATCCTAACCTAGCTTTAATTAAAGAGTCTGGTCCCAGGGATATGCTGGAATTTCAGTTGGTGGTTCTTAACCAAAAGATTGGCAGAAAGGAAGATCCTTCATGCCCGTTACCTGGGAGGTGGCGGCTACAAAGGCTGGCCTCTAGGGATAGAGGCCAGGCCTGGAAGAGACCCCTGCCCAGGGGAAGTGGTCAAGCTCCAAGTGAGCCTTATCCATCAGCATTCTAGAGCTACTGATGGAGCATTTGGCTTAAGGGCCTGGACGTTTAGGTTGCAGGATTGTTCTGTCAGAGTACAATCCGACAATGCCACTCTAGTGATTTACTTCGTTTAACAAGGAGGCACTAGAAGTCACACAGCCAGAAGAAAGTAAGCCAGGTTCTGGCTTGGGCAGAGGAGCTTGTGCCTTGCCTATTGACAATCGTCATTTCATGGAATGCAGAATTGGCAGGCGATTCTCTGTAGCCGTTAACAATTGTTCCTGGGAGAATGACCTCTACACCCCGACATTTTTCTGACCAGATGCCAGAGAAAGGGTACCCTGTACATAAAATGTATTGGCGTCCAGGTTCAACAAAAAATTGAACAGCTTTGTGTCAAGGACAAAGGATCCACTCACAGATGCGTTGGTGATCCTGTGGGACCAGTTGTCACTGGTTTATGCGTTCTCTACCCCCAGTGCCGCGACTTTCGTGGCTTCTATACAACATCAGAGGAGAACGGAAGCCGGCCTAATTGCTCCGGCATAACCCAGACGACCTTACTGTGCAGGATTAGTAAGGGTGGTAGTAGAGGACCCAGGGTCCCTTACATCTTGTCCAGGCCTACTTCGCAAGGGGGTATTACATTCTGTCTTGCAAACATGGGAATTAATGGCCTGGCTGTTATAGCTTGCATTCTTAAGGATCGGGGCTTTCAGAATCGGCGGCAATTACCTTGATTCATACAGGAGAGCTGGCCTCCAGGACCATGTATCATAGGATCTGGAAGGCCCATGTTCCTGGTGTGAAACCAAGGGGTGGCATTCTTGGTTGTTCAGATCACCTTTTAAAATGGTTACACTCTCTCTCACGTTAGAGTAAGAAAAGTCAAGGCCTATCTGAAGTGGCTGCTCGGAAACAGAAAACTGATGTTGTTGCGCTACCAGGAGGCCCCAGGAAAGGGCAGGCAGCATCTAAATCAGGTTATTATTCAGGCTTGTGGTTTAAAGAGAGGGTTTCCCCCTGTTTCTTTTGGTGTGCACCCTACCAGGATAGTAAGGGCTTCATGCGTGGTGGATTACCAAGCCTTTATGACTCAGATTTGCAAGGCCGCAACTTGGTCGTCGGTGCTTACGTTCATTAATTCTTGTCAGATGAATGCAAGACGGCAAGAGGATGCCACTTTTTGGCACAGTATGCTGCAGGCAGCAGTATAGGTCCTCACGTCTGGTGGCGGTCCGCGTTATTTGTATCTCCCTCCCCTCAGTAAGCATTGCTTTGGGACATCCCACTTAGTAATTACTAGGCTCTGTGTCCCGTGATGTACGATAAAGAAAATAGGAGTTTTATAACAGCTTACGCCCAGGTTCACACTGGGCTGCGGGAGTGAAGCCGTGCGAGTTCAGCTGAATTTGCACGATTTCACTCCCGCTGGCAGTCCTGATTTTGGCTGCGATTTTAGCAGGGCTGTGGAGTCGGAGTCGAGGGAAATTTTGGGTACCTGGAGTCGGAGTCGGCAAACACTGCTCCGACTCCTCCTAAATTTAGAATATAAATAGAATATAGAATATAAAAAAAAAGCAAGTTTAAATGTCCCAATTCACAAAAAGTTATAATTAATGACTTCTCTACTGTAATAATAAAGACCAATGCATGCAGTGCCTCACGCAACCGCAAAACGAACACGTTAAGTGACCGTGAAGAAGCATGCTTTTCATGTGCTTCACTGTATGGCACGCAACGCACAATTAGGAGCTGCAATACTTATACTTTCCATAGTGTTGTGTTCTGCTTTTACAGGGAACGCAACGTCCATGTGTAACCTAGCCTCTCACTGATAAGGGATTAAATAAATATGTTTTTTGCAGGACTAGAGAGTGAGACACTTGTATAAGTGAAGGGAATGGAGGGCCAATAGTTCAAGACTGAAGCTGTAAACCATTGGAAAAACTGCTGTCATTTAGCTAAGGCTATATAATTAATAAAACTTTGTTTTCATTGTGTTTGTCTTTTGCTTAAACTGTGCAATACAGTAGACTGTTGGCTTCCCAGCCAGTAGTCCTGTGGTAGGTTGCGTTTCTTTCCCTCAAGGAATGTATAAAATACATTTGCATATTAATACAGAGGAGTCGGAGTCGGAAGTACATAAAACTGAGGAGTCGGAACATTTATCTACCGACTCCACAGCCCTGGATTTTAGAGACATCTGTGCAGTTTTCTGCACAGATGTCAATGTAAATCGCAGGTGGAAATCTCAAAAAGTAGTACAGAAACTACTTTTCTAAATCGGTGCAGCGTCGCACCGATTATGACTGGGTTATTGCCAGCAATTTGCGGCAAATACCGCAGTTTTGACATGCCAAATCGCATGTCAAAACGCACCAGTGTGAACCAGGCCTACCTGTAAAAAAACTTTTTTTGGAGTACATCACGGGACACAGAGCTCCCGCCCCTCTTGTTTGGGGATATTGGGACACTTATTGCTTTGCTACAAAAACTGAGGCGCTCCCAGTATGGGAGGGGTTATATAGGGAGGGAACTTCCTGTCTAATTGATTACACCAGTGTCCAGCACCTGAAGGTAGAATATAACCCACTTAGTAATTACTAGGCTCTGTGTCCCGTGATGTACTCCAAGAAAAGGATTTTTACAGGTAAGCTGTTATAAAAATCCTATTTTTGTTCTAATAACAGTTTAAACATTAAAGTGGAGGTTCACCCTATAAAACATTTCTAACACTACATCCAGCCGGTGCGCAGGCGCCGAATAGAGCCGAGCCGACTTAAGCTTCCTTCGGGAAGTCGTGATGCGCTGTGTGCGCCGTCGTTTAGCATGTCAATCAATTGGCATGTCAATAGGAACGCCCACTCCCGCGGGATCCCCTACCCGGAAGCCGCGGTGAATTCTAAGGCTAAACGCTATCTACGGCAAAAAAAAAAAAAAAAAAGGTCAGTGTCATTTTATATGCAGAACTGGGCTGGATGTAGTGTTAGAAATGTTTTATAGGGTGAACCTCCCCTTTAAAAAAATAGAAAATAAAAACGCAAGTAGTGTGTTTGTTTGTTTTTTATTATGTTTTTGCTTTTTTTTTTAAATCTGCCCAACAACAAATTCCCCCCCCCCCCCCCCCAAAAAAAACATATATAACATAAAATCTTGGTTAAAAAAAAAATGCTTAAAAGTGAATGTAAACAATGTCACAATGTAGGGTATAAGATTTCCTATCATCTGTGCCCAGTCTTGCCACACAGAGTTAATCCAGCTCTGAGCAATCCTCTTTTATTGTTCAGTGAAATAAAACGGACTTACAGAGAAAAACCTTAGTCCGTTCCGCGTCCTTGCTGTGAGTGACAGGTTATTTACATATCTCATGCTCTAGCCTGAGACAGAGGCACATCCTGTGTAAAAAGTTTACAATTCGCATCCCTCTCCCTTCCATCTTTCCCAGGATTGGCTGCATTTACTGTGTTTTGACTGGATGTTTCTCATCGTGGGGTGTGATCCACAGTTCAGTGTGATGAGGAAATGCATGTATGTATATTGCAGTGAAAACACAGAACAGAAATATACACAGACAAGTGATCTGATTTAGGTTTAGATGTATCTAGTGAGAGCTGGGCAGAGGAGAAGCTCGAGTGATCTGATTGTTATATTGCAGTGCGTGTGTCTGAGGTCACCTGATCACAGTTGCAACATCAAGGTTATTTATATATCTCATGCACTAGCCTGGACTCCGGAGACAGGCATTATTTTTTAATTCCCACCCCCACTCCTTTTCTGACTGGATGTTAGGGATCATAGCAGAATTTAGTGTAAGGAATACACAAGAGAAAATGCATGTTGACAAGGGGAGTGTCTACTGACATCACGACTCCACCCACGAGCTCCAGACAACAGACCCACCCACAGAATCTGCAGTTTTTCAGTTCTTATAACAGACAGAGGGGAGACATTTGACAGGTAAGGATACATGCAGGAGGCATGTATATCCTTATAGATCATCACTATGGCAATAGTTTAGAAAGGATGAGAGTGGCTTTACATTCACTTTAAAGCACAGCAAAAAGCACTGCAGAATTGCTCAAAAGCAGCATACATAGATGTGAATTGATCCTTATAAAACATACATTGCAAGAAAACTGCATACACATAAATGAGACCAATAGGAAATAAGGTGAAATTGATTGTAATGTGTTTCTGTGGATGTGCAACACACACTAACAAAAAATGCATAAATGTGAACCTAGCCTTAACTGGTAGTTTAAACCTTTTAGAGAGAGCAATAGTTCATTGACATTTAGCCAGGGTTAGGCTAGGTTCCCAGTTTTGCATATGCATGAATGGTTGAGCAGCAGGTGGAAATATGCTTCAGGTCTTGGCACAGTATTAGGTCTTCGTTGTTCAGGTGTTTCCTCAGTTTGGGTGACACAGGGTGGTGGATTTTGTTTGTCATCGGCAAAGCAGGGCTGCACGTGTAGGCCCAGTAACAGAAACTTGCAACTATTTTTAATCGGTATCATGTCCTTTTGTATGGCCCTGTTCTCTTCTGGGGAAAACCTAAGCTTCTGGTGCATTTTGGGCTTTTTTTTTTTGTCTTACCATTTTACAACATTTCCATAGAGTGCCTGTAAATCCTTAGGCTGAGTTTGCACAGGAATGGAGAGCTGCCGGAGCGCTTTAGCACTCTAGCTGAGGTAGGGGGCAGTGTGAAAAATGTACTCTTTATTAATGGCAGTATGGAGCAATGCGACGCTCTGCTGTACAACGCAATGTGATTTGACACGGTGCACTGCGATGAAATGCAGCATGTCTGCATCTTATTGCATCACAGCTCTAGGCTGCATTGCAGTGTGAGGAGGACACACCGGAAACAATTGTTTTCGCTGTGTCCTTGTAGTGACAGGCGTCGCTGCATACAGTTTGAATTCAGCCTAAAAGTAAAAACTTTCTAACGTCAAATGCCGAAAAATGCAGATAAACGCTCAAAAACACGGCTCACTTTTTAACATTTTTGATCCCATTGAAAATAAAAAAAACAACAAAAAACACTAAAACTCACTGCGAAGCTACTGGCGTTTTTTATAAAGTTATTATAACGTTCAGTGTGCATGAGGCCTAAGGCCCCATACACACGAGAGGATTTATCCGCGAATACGGTCCAGCGGACCGTTTCCACGGATAAATCCTCTCGAGGATTTCCGCGGACTTCTATGCGATGGAGTGTACTCACCATCGCATTGAAATCCGCGCCGAAATCCTCTGGCGATGACGTGTCGCGCCGTCGCCGCGATTATGACGCGGCGACGCTGTCATATAAGGAATTCCACGCATGCGTCGAATCATTACGACGCATGCGGGGGATCCCTTCGGACGGATGGATCCGGTGAGTCTATACAGACCAGCGGATCCATCCGTTGGGATGGATTCCAGCAGATAGATTTGTTTGGCATGTCAGCAAATATTCGATTTGCTGGAATCCATCCCAGGGGAGAAATATCCGCGGAAACAGATCCGCTGGAGTGTACACACCATAGGATCTATCCGCTGAAACCCATTTGCTGGGATTTTTCAGCGGATGGATTCTATCGTGTGTATGGGGCTTTAGAGTTGTATTCTCACTACAGAGCATTGTCTCATCACCATAATATAGGGAGGAGGTGTGCTGTCCGTCCACAGTAGATTTACTGCAGGGGAATGGCTCAGGCAGGCCGGACAACATACTGCTTTGCTTCAGGGTTTTTGGCGTGCATGCCCACGCCCTATGCTGACCAGAGGGCGTTGCACAAGTTTGACAGCTGATTTCAACCAATGGCTTTGGCTGAAGGCAGCTGATCAGCTATGGCCTATTACATACAAAAACCCAGAACTCTGTGTACTGTGAACAGTGATCCAGCTGTTTCTTCTCCCTGCAAAGCTAGATAAAAAGGTAAAAGCAGCACACATTACACAGTTGGGCACATAGTTAACCCCTTGATTGCCTCTAGATGTTAACCCTTTTTCAGCCAGTGTAATTAGTACAGTGTCTGTACAGTATTACTGATCACTGTATTTGTGTCACTAGCGATATTAGTGTCAGTGACTCTCCCAGATAGTCTCCTAGCATCAGATTGCCTACCACCCTATCACAGTCAAACTTTAAGTCGCTGATCATCGTCATTACAGTATAGCATCTATAGCTGTGTATATTTCAGTGTGTGTGTGTGTGTGTGTGTGTGTGTGTGTGTGTGTGTGTGTATACAATAGTTTGTAGATTTTTCTTTTACCAAAGACATGTGGCAGAATACATTCTGGCCTAAATTTATGAAGACTTTTGTTTTTTCATTTATATCACAAAAAATAAACAGTGGTGATCAAATATCCCCCCCCCCCCCCTTTTAAAACTCTATTTGTGTGAAAAGAATTCTAAATGTTTAATTTGGTTACAGTGTTTCATGACCCCACAATTGCCAGTTAAAATAGCACAATGCTGAATAGCAAAAAATGTCCCGGTCATGGAGGGGGAAAAACCTTCTCAAGTGGTTAAAGTGAGGGAAATTGTCGCTGGATCTAGTGTCTTGCCACAGCAAGATCGCCCAGAAGTGCTCCCCCCTCGCCCCCTGAAAGGTGCCAAATGTAGCAGTGGAGGGGGGGGGGGGGGCAGATAAGCGGAGCTTTCACTTTTTGGGTGGAGCTTTGCTTTAAGGGCTGCACCCAAATTTCTGCCCTCACAGGTTCTAAAACTAGCTACTGCTGGGGGAGTAGACATTTTAAGAGTCGGTTCACACAGCAGCGGCACGACTTCGGGGTTGACTCTGCAAGTCGTCCTGAGGACGACTTCAGAGGAGATTTGCAAAACGTCTGTATAGAAGTCAATGCAGGTCGCCCCGAGCCGCCCCCGAAGTCGTACAGGAACCTTTTTCTAAGTCGGAGCGACTTGTGTCGCTCCTATTAGAACGGTTCCATTGCATTCAATAGAACGCGACTCGTCGGGCGGCTGAGCCGCCTGACGTGTCGCCCCAGTGTGAACTGGGTTTTAAGAAACCGTATATAATGATGAGCACAGTCCCTCCAGGAGGGCAATTTAAAGAAGTATGTAGGCTGTTTCTGAGCCTTTGTTCTAAAAATGCCAGTTATTTGGCTGCTATACTGATCCCCATTAGCTTCAAGACTTTCTGACCTGGAACACATTTGCAGATAAAAAAGACTGTTTAACAAATGAGAGATTGTAATTGTTTTGTGTATGAGCAGCAGGATAGTCACTCACTTTGGGATATCATGGAGAAGTAATGGAAACTACTACCCATAAGAGTAAATCCAGTTCTTTAGACTCTATTAATAAATGAGTCCTTTATTCATTTACTGTTGCTTAAAGGATGCATTGAGATGTCCTATCTCTTTAAGCTTTTGTGATCCTGTTTTATTTATTGCTGTTTTTTTTTTTTGCTTTAATTGCAGGACATTGCTTGTCAATGCAGGAGCTGTGTTGAACTTCAAACTGTAAGTTTTATTTTTCTTCTCTTTTTCTTTCAATCAAAATGGTCAAAGTGTATGAGACGGAGCGCGCCTGCAAGCTAACCCCCTTGGGAGAGATCTTCCCAAGGGAATTGGCTATTGCAGGGATGAGCCAAGACAGCAGCCGAGGGACCCCAGAAGACAAGGATTGGGGCCACTCTGTGCAAAACGAACCAGTAGAGGTAAGTATGGTATGTTTGTTATTTAAAAAAAAAAAAAAATCTCGACAACCTCTTTAACTGTTTCCTCATGTGTGTTTCTAACTGTTGGGGGATGGGATTGACTGGAGGAGGAGACAGATCGCTGTTCCTAATTACTAGTCAAAATGGGGATTTGTGTGTTTGCATACACAGATCCCCGTTCCGGCTCTAGTGCCCGCGATCGTGGGTGTTTGGCGGACATCGCAGCCGCTGGCAATGTGCATTGGGTCCCCTGCCATGCAGTGCACGTCTGCTATGGCTCTTAAACAATCCAACGTGGTTAAAGGCTCTGTCCACATCATCACCAATTCTGTAACATTCTGATTCCACCCTACCTTTCATTCTTGAAATGGGTGCTTCAGAAAGTGCAGTTGCTCTCATTCTATTACAACTTTAGAGTGCCAAGTCACTGCTACACTTTTTCTCAAGGAAACTTCCTTCTTCGAAACACTTTAGAGTATTGGTGTTGTCTGCTTGAGGGTGCAAGTCA
Source organism: Rana temporaria (assembly GCF_905171775.1). NCBI lineage: Eukaryota > Metazoa > Chordata > Amphibia > Anura > Ranidae > Rana > Rana temporaria. The sequence continues at coordinate 353,391,922 of NC_053489.1, read as the reverse complement.
TCCAATTCAGATTTTTCCAGATTGCAAGAATCTTGAGTACCTCTATACAGCTAAGCGGGTTGAAACCCCACCAGGCCAGATGGGCCTTGTTCCCACGATTTTCATTTCACATAACCTATAGACCAGGCCCAAAGTTTCCTGCTGCTTCACTGCTTACTAAAGGCAAATCCACTTTGCACTACAAGTGCACTTGGAAGTGCAGTTGCTGTAGATCTGAAGGGGACATGCAAGGAAAATAAAAAAACAGCATTTTAGCTTGCACATGATTAAATGATAAAATCAACAGAGCTTTCCCTCATTTCAGATCTTCCCCTCAGAGCTAAAGCGATTTCACTTGCAGTGCAAAGTGGATTTGCCTTTAGTAAATCAACCCCATACTGTCACAACTCAAGGAAGCTTCAAGGAAAGAAGGTCCACCACAGGACAAGAACAGGATGGATTGTTTCCCCATGAGCAACGTGTTTTTGCACGCTCAAACTTTTGTCAGGTAATCTTGAATTTGTGCCATGACACACCCCTTCGCTGTGCATTTTGGAATACACAAGACCTACAGTGACAATGTGCCATCTGTATCCCATTGTCAATATTTCTCTTCACTTCCATAGTTAAAGCAGGAAGTGGGAGGAAATCTTACAAAATGAGGGAGTCCATGGTTGTTACCAGAACCAATTTCCCCTCTATTCCTGTTCATTTTCACTTTAAATGATAATGGTAAACAGGGCTAATAAGGAGAGAGTGGATCTCCCTAATGGGGCACAGAAAACAATAATAACTGACAAGTGTTCTATTATCTTGCCATTCTATCCAAAACTATACAAATTAAAAAAAAAATGTTGCCCTTAGGCCCCTTTCACACTTGTACAACCCATGATTTCCAATGACAACCATTCATATTAGTACGACTTCAAGTCATGCCGACTTAAAACTAGTCCCTGCACTACTTTGGTGCAAGTTCAGGTTAATAGACCTCAAGTCTTCCTGAAATTGTGTCAAAGTTGTGTTAAAATCACACAAATTTAAAGTCGCACAAGTGTGAAAGGGGCCTTAGTTATACTTTAAAGTAATCCTGTCAGCTCAGGTCTCTAGAATGTAAAAGCATACCTATACGGCTAACTTGACGCTCCACTAAAAAGTGACTTGCATTCGGATCGCTTTTCAGAGGCATTTGACTGCCTTATTTGAACCCTGCACCAATGCAAAGCAACCGCTTGTATTGCAACCAAAAGTTCATCAGCACTTCTATGCTAAAATTGTGTGATTAACCATAATATAGACACGGAATATTGGGGAGCTTTTCATTTTTCGTTTTCAACTAAATACTCCTATTTCCTTTTAAAGGCACCGATGTACTTTGGATTTTTGTTTGGGAAGTTTAAGGTCAAATGCGCAACTAACTTACCGCTGTTTTATATTTACAGAAAGAAAAAAGAATCCCAAGGATTTGGTGATGACCCTGCAAAAGCAACTACAGGTAAGTTGGACATCTCCGTATGTATCAAACACAAGTCCAAAGTAAATCTGTAATTCTAAAGCCTCGTACACACGATCGGACTTCCATCGTACTTTTCTGTAGATTTTTGTGCGAAGGGGCGTTGTCTGTGAACTTGGTATGCATACACACGGCAGAACATTTTCAGCCAACATACACCAAACCACGTGTTTTTTTTCAGCTCTTTACTGCCACCCTTTGGGCAACTTCTGCTATTGTTATTTGATGTTTATCATTGGTTCAGAGCATGCGTGTTTGTACTTTGGATTTTAGTCTGATGGATTTGTGTACACGCGATCAGATGGTCCGACGGAACACATGTTTTGTCGGACAATTTGAGAGCATGCACGCCCCAAAGTTTGTTGTCGGAAATTCCAACAACAATTGTCTGATGGAGCATACAGATGTTTGGATTGTCCCACAAAACGCGTCCGTCTGACAATTGTCGGAATATCCGATCGCGTTTACGGGACTTAATTTATAACGGTTTGTTGAGAAACATGGTTCTGGATCTCTATTGGGAGGTGGACCATATGACAACCATATCTCTGTTCGTGGTGGCAATGATGATATTACTTCCGTATTAAGGTGACCTTTGCATAGTAAGCAATGTAGATTTCAGCAGATGGGGTTCCACTGCTTGCTAACCTACACTAAAACGAAAAGCTCCAGTATGACAGTCCAGTAACTATGGTAACCATGTGATGCACAAGCCTTCTAAAATAAAGCAAACAAAAATCTTCCTTTTACCTTCCCTGATTGGGCCAAATCCTCCATTTGTATCTCATACATTCCAGGAAAACGCCCCCCACCATACACTGCAGCTCACATTTGAAGGGTTGGCAACAAAATTGTCAGTATAGAGAGCAGTGGTCAGGTGCTGATTGAAAAGTTACAGGATTGTGAGCCAGCAGTGAGAATGCTGGTAACCATACCTACTGCAGCAGCTTTCTTCCCAAAAAGGAATACAACCAGGCACAATCTACATAAGTGACATCTTTGCTGTGAGTTTAGGAGAAATGCAGCTGTGATGCAACACCATCACATGAAGTCACACTAGGTGATCTTTTACCGGCAGGGTACTCTGGTATTTTAGGGAAGTTACAGGGCCTAAGAGAAACCAGTAAGACCCGCTTGTAATAAGGTGCTGCAGTACATATGTAAATGTATATTTTTTTGTGAGAGGCCTTTAGTTCTACTAAAAAAGCCAATGTCCTTGGAAATAAGGGGGGGCTCCAAAATAAAAAAAATTACATACCCAATCCTCTACTCCCCTGGTAGCTGGTACTCTGCTTCCCTATGCTCTAGCAGTTGACTGCCCCTCGGCATGCTCACATCCAATGCAGGGCTCTGTATTGGACATGGTGATGTCCGAGGACCTGCATCTGCTCTAGCATATGAGAGAAGAGGCTGTAGGTATCAGTCTTGGGCTCCTTTCACACTGAGGCAGTTTTCAGGCATATAAGCGCTAGAAATAATGCCTGAAAATTGCCTACCATGACGCCCTAATGTGAAAGAATGAGTGCTTTAACACTGTACAGTGCACATGCAGGACGTTCGAAAAAAGGCAGTGCTTCCGAAGAGCCTGAAAATTGCTTCGGAAGCGATGCAACACGGGCGGTTTTAACCCCTGCTTCGGCTGCTAGCGGTGGTTTAAAAGTGCCCCAGTAGCGGGCGAAAAGCGCTACTTAAACAGCATTAAAGCACCACTAAAACGAGCATCAATGTAAAAGTGGTCCTACAGTCTAGGGAAAGCCTGTGCGAAAAGAGGATCGGGTAAGAAAAAGGTACTTTTGTGCCCCCCCCCATACCTAAACAAGCATTTAACACTTGCAGTGTTGGAGCAGTCTCGCGGGAAAGGAGTGTTTGTTTTTTTGTTTTTTGTTTTTTTCTTGGAGATTGGCTTTACATAATGGAGGTAATGGGAAGCAGCTTGTAGTCTGAGCAGCAACCTTCTGTTTGTACTCCAGGCAACGTCTTAAAGCCCTCCAAATTAGCCAGTCCACAGATTATGGTTTTAAAGTGGCTGCAACTTCTCTAGATCTGAATGTTTGTCAGAAAACGTTAAAGCAGAACTAAAGATATAAATACTCCTCTTTCTAATGGTCTCTTGCCATCTTCTCCTGTGTGTCGGTTTTCAGAAATCTTTAGTGCCCGGCGCGGGTTGATGTCAATCCTGCGCATGCAGAGGAGCTAATCATCCTGGCACACAGGGACTGGGCCAGCTCTTGTAAGCTGAGCTGTGCATACACAGCTCTGTCTACATTGCAGGGGTCATTGTGAGCAGGCAGGTAAGTGTATTTTATTGCATGTATCTTCTGCAATAAAAAGCCTGCCTGCTCACAGACTGTAGCCACAGAACCTTAGTTCTGCTTTAAAGCTGAAGTTATGTTTTATAGGCTTGGATCTCAAACTTTGATACATACTGTACATCTTGTATGCATTTCGTACCTTATCCCTGTGTAAGATGAAAATCACTGCAGTAGTCGATGCTGCTATAGGGATAGCAGCAGTCTCCCAGGTCCAATACTGAGTGGATGCCCTTTTACATAGTACCGACGGGGTTCACATGTAGAAGGGCAGCTGCTCAGGACAGTACTCGGAAGACTGCTGTCACTGTAGTAGCGGTGACTACTATAGTGATTTTCATCATATACAGGTATAGGTTGGGTATAAAATATGCATACTTATATTGGACCAATGTAACTATGCTATAAAAATCATAGCAAAACTTCAGCTTTAATATGAAGGAAGCCTCTTCAAATGATATCAAAATTTTAGTTTCCCTCAATATTGTAATATTTTTTATACTGTACAATCTGGTGTGCCCACTAAATAAAGACTTGTAATATGCAAATCTCAAAATGCACAATTCTAATTTATTTTTATTTATTTTTCTCTCAAATTTTTGTGATTCTGCAGATATACAGTATAGGTACAGAAGTGGTATTTGTACCGATTGCCGATTGTGTTCTTAGCCGGATTTAGCAAGCTGTTGCACATTATTTATCAGTACATAAGAAGTTTTTCTATGCAGCATTAGGTAGATGTTTAGCAGATAAGATTTAAGCGTACTTAACATAATCCTATTGGCAAAACATCCCTTGGATACTAATGCGAAGGCCCCGATTTTTACAGGGAATTTACAGTCTTTTTAAAGTCTTTTAGCTATAAATGTGAGTGTGACCATCTTTGTGTGTGTGTATTGTATATAATAATTTATTAAGCTATGCACCTCTCTCTTAGATAGTGTCCGATTGTGGTAGTTTTTGAGCTTCCTGCAGTTGTCCCTTGTAGAACTATATTAAGGTAGCAATGGACATATGCTGTAATGAATGTGGATACTTTCAAAGGTACAGTTGTGCTCATAAGTTTACATACATTGGCAGAATTTACGATTTCTTGGCCATTTTTCAGAGAATATGAATGAGAACACAAAAACCTTTCTCTCATGGTTAGTGTTTGGCTGAAGCCATTTATTATCAATCAACTGTGTTTACTCTTTTTAAATGGCAACAGAAACTACTCAAATGACCCTGATCAAAAGTTTACATACCCCAGTTCTTAATACCGTGTATTGCCCCCTTCAACATCAATGTTTTTTAGATAAATAATTTTAGAACTTTTCCCACCTTTTTAATGTGATCTATAAACTGTACAACCAAAACTAATTTTTTTTTGGGGGGGGGGGGGGATAAAATAATGTGGTTGCGTAAGTGAGAACACCCTTATATAACTGGGGATGTAGATGTGTTCAGAATTAAAGTAAATGTAAACCTGATTCATGAATTTTGAGCTGGGCACATATAACTGCAGTGTTTTCTTATCTCTCTTCAAAGCCCCAAGTCTGTGGCTTTCTCCTGCTCCGTTCTTCTGTTATCACCATAACTTCTGAAAAGTTCTCCTTCAACTGTGATAAAACCAGCCTGAATATCGTGTCAGGGTTGCATCTCCTGTGCACAGCCCTCTTCAGATCACCCCACAGATTTTCAATTGTATTTAGGTCTGGGCTCTGGCTGGGCCATTCCAAAACTTTAATCTTCTTGCAAAATGTATCCGGGCTTGGATTTTTTTCTTCGTACGAAAAGGCTTCCGTCTTGCCATTCTTCCACATGGCTCAGACATATGAAGGATACGGAAGATTGTTGTCTCGTGTACCACAGCCAATGCTTGCCAGATGTTCCTGCTGCTGCTTTAATGTTGCTGTAGGCCTCTTGGCAGCCTCCCTGACCATTTTTTTTCTCGTCTTTTCATACATTTTGGAGGGACGGTTCTTGGTAATGTCACTGTTGTGCCATATTTTCTCCACTTGCTGAAGACTGTCTTCACTGTGCTCCTTGGTATATCTAATGCCTTGGAAATTCTTTTGTACCCTTTTCCTGACTCATACTTTTAACAATGAGATCCCTCTGATGCTTTGGACGCTCTCTGTGGACCATGGCTTTTGCTGTAGGATGTGACTAAGAAAACGTCAGGAAAGACCTACTAGAACAGGTGAACCTTATTTGGGGTTAATCAGACACACTTTAAATGATGGCAGGTGTGTACAGACTCCTAGTTTACATGAGTTTGAATGTGATTGCTTAAAGTGGATGTAAACCCTCACATATACCCAGTGAAGTGTACAGCCTCAGATGATACACAGAGATGAAACAAATCCTTCTACATACGTTTTAAATATATATCTGCTGTCTTCAGCTTTAGAAAGTGCACGTCCTGTTAGAATTTTTTGTTCCTGATTCACCTGTGGGTGTGGATTTTTGCTATACACTGTGAGATCACTGATTGGAGAAAAAGCACACACTTCCACTTCATATAGGCAGAGACTTGCAGAGCTTTGCTGTGAATGGACAAGCTCTCTGCTAATATATTTATAGCACCCACCCTGACACAAAATTCAGGCTGGTTTTATCACAGTTGACAGAACTTTTCAGAAGTTATCATGCTGATAACAGAAGGGAACAGAAGAAAGCCATGGGACTTAGGGCTTTGAAGAGAGATAAGAAAACACTGCAGTTGTATGTGCCCAGCTCATTTCATGAGTTGGGTTTACATCCACTTTAATTCTGAACACTGCTACATCCCCAGTTATAAGAGGGTGATGCAACCACATTACTTTTATTTTTACTCCCCCCCCCTAAAAAATTTCAGTTTGTTTTTCAATTGATTTGTATAGTTTATAGGTCACATTAAAGGTGGAGAAAATCTGATATGATTTATCTAAAATGCATATGAAGTCTCCCAAAAGCATGTGGGAAAATGTGTTGTGGTCTGATGAAACCAAGGTTGAACTTTTTGGCCATAATTGCAAAAGATATGTTTGGCACGAAAACAACACTGCACATCACCAAAACACCATACCCACAGTGAAGCATGGTGGTGGCAGCATCATGCTTTGGGGCTGTTCCAAATACCAGTCAATATTGCCACAACACCTTCTGTCTTCTGCTAGAAAGCTGAACATGAAGAGGAACTTCATCTTTCAGCATGACAACGACCCAAAGCATACATCCAAATCAATGGATCAGGAATGGCTTCACCAGAAGAAAATATTTTTTCCTGGTGCCTCCATGGCAGCATACTAGCGTATGCTGCCATGGATAGGCACCAGGAAAGGAAAATTACTGGTAAGTATGATACAATTTTCCGTTTTTTTGGATGGTCCAGTCAGAGCCCAGACCTGAATCTGATTGAAAATCTGTGGGGTGATCTGAAGAGGGCTGTGCACAGGAGATTGCCTCGCAATCTGACAGATTTGGAGTGTTTTTGCAAAGACTGGGCAAATATTGATAGACCCAAAAAGACTTAAAGGTGTAGTTCTGAAATGATTTATCTGTGTCTCATTTATTTACATCACAGAAACCTCACATTTTAACAGGGTTGTGTAGACTTTTTATATCCACTGTATATGTGCTTCAGCAATGTATTTAGTGCTTTCCTGGATTGACAGCATGAAAGAAAACAAAAGTGCATCAAGATCATAAATGAATTGAAGCACTAGTATTTATAGTGAAAACCTTGAAATCAGTTACATTTACTTTTTAATGTGAACTGGTAAAGGTAGTATTATAGGAGCTACCATTGCTGACTTGTATTTGAAAGTTCAGGTTTCTTACCTGGCAAGCTTATCCTGGTTTACAGTGTGTACTTGTACCAGGTCAGATACTGAAGGAAGAACAGGGATGATTGCCTTGCATCCTGCAGTGGCAGCTTCTATAGTTGACTTACATGGTTTTTCTTAAAGCGGGGGTTCACCCTATATAAAATATAAAATTTTCCTCTAGCATTAAATTCGGCATAGTAGCGCGAGCTACAGTATGCCTGTCTGTATTTTTTTTATCCCCGTACTCACTGTGTAATTGTATATTGAAGATTCCGGGGAATGGGCGTTCCTATGGAGAGGGAAGGTGATTGACGGCCGGCCCTGGCACGTCACGCTTCTCCGGAAATAGTCGAAATAGGCTTGGCTCTTCACGGCGCCTGTGCGCAGGCGCCGTGAAGAGCCGAGACCTACTCCGGCTGTCTTCGGGGAGCGTGACGTGCCAGAGCCGGCCGTCAATCATCCTCCCTCTCCATAGGCACGCCCATTCCCCGCGGGAGTCGGAATCTTCAATATACAATTGCACAGTGAGTACGGGGATAAAAAAATACAGACAGGCATACTGTAGCTCGCGCTACTATGCCAAATTTAATGCTAGACTGTTGTTAAGGAGGGTGAACCACCGCTTTAAGTCAAGTCTAATCTGCTAGTTCACAAAGAAAACTATTTTGTTTTATGTGCCCTGTTTACGCCACAACACTAATATCATGTGCAGATTTTTTTCTGTGTAGCAATCTACAACGTATGCAGTTTTCTGCACAGAAAAAAAACAGTTGTTTTCTTTGTGCCCTTACATAGTTTGTTGCAAATTAACATGACTGCTATGTTTTGAAGTGTTTGTAAACCCTTACATATACCCAGTGAAGTAACTTGCCTCAGGTTATGCACAGACATGAAACAAATCCTCCTATATATGTTGTACCTGGTTACCTGCTGCCATCTCTTCTCTGCATCCATTCAAAGTGCTGAATTAATAAAGCTTGTCTGAAAGTTCAAAAAAAGGGGGACGGAGCACTGAATTTACCCTCTGTAGAGCTCAGTGAGGGGAGCTCTGAGAGTGGATTGGAGGGAAGAGCAAGGGACAGTACACGGGAACAGAGCTGAGGCCATCAATCAGTTGGAGGTCCCTTCCCTGTCGCCCTTTTTCTCTTGGTGCCAGGAAAACTTTTCAAAGGTGATTCATGCTTCTTGTGCAGTTGTAGAGACCTATGTAAAAACATTTTTTAATAAAAAGTCAGCCCCCCCCCCCCCCAATTGTTTTCCACCCCGAGGTAGGGCAGTCAATGTTTGTTCTACATATGACTTTTCCTCATCTAGAGGCACAATCTGTTTCTTTCATTTATTTCAGGAGACAACATTCGTGAATTCCTGCTCAGCCTTCGATACTTCCGGATCTTCATTGCTTTGTGGAACATTTTTATGATGTTTTGTATGATTGTGTAAGTGTACACTTTTTTTTTTTTTTATATTATCGATTTAGGGTCCCCCTAACAACTACAACGTCTTGTACTACTGGGAAATGAATTGTATGCAAGAATGCAATACAGTTTGCCAAAGAAAGAAGGGTAAATCATAGCGCTAGATAAGTTTCACATGTTACACTGCATAACACCCAGTGATGACAAAGTGCAAATAGTGATATAAAAGTCCAAATGTGAATAAATCCACAACTAAACAGGCATATTCATCAGTCCATGAAAGATAAATCCAGATAATGTCCACTCCACACCATATGTCATGCGTGCCACTGCTCCCCTCATAAGATGTACTCCCCCGCAATATTTGCCTCACACTCATGCTTGGCAATAAGTCATTATTACCCCTCAGGGTTATTAGTGGTCCACAGCGTATCCTCCACTCTCATGGATGAATAAGTAGCTCCTGTGTATAAAAAGAACATAAAAGGAGCTTCCAATAGTGAAAAGACCGCTAGTAATGTGTTCTGCACATTCTCCAACACAGAACAAGAACATGAAGGGGGTTCTAAGAGTCATGACTTCTTTATCACCATTTCATGATGCATATGCTGCACTGTCACCATATAGAAGACTTCTATATGTCAGAGAATTTTCTAAAATACCCTTTTTAATAGTAATATTGCTGCTCTCTGCCCTCCCACTCCAGTGCTCTGCCCTGGCATAGCTGAGTAACAGCCATACCCCTAACCACAGGAGTTCTCACAAAATCTTTAATGGCAGAGGGGCGTGTCTCAACAGCCTTGTTACTGAGGAATGATTAGTGAGAGCGCTGGCTCTAACTCTGGTGCCTATTGGACTGTACAAGTCATATTTAAATATAGCTAAACTGTTTTAACAAAAAGAAGGGTAAGTCTCACTGCATATCTGTTTCTGTGACTTGATTTGGGCTAACATTTGGTGCTAGATGGGAAGAGACAGTAAGGGGTTGATTTACTAAAACTGGAGAGGGCAAAATCTGAAGCGACTCTGCATAGAAACCAATTATCTTCCAGTTTTTTTTTGTCAAAGCTTAATTGAATAAGCTGAAGGTAAGCTGGAAATACATGGGTCGAATTTCGACAAAATCTTCTCATAAAATGGCAATTATGAATTTTCAGAACTAAAATGTTATCAGCGCAAACCAGTAATAACATACAATAAAAATGGGCAAGCTGAACACCAAGGGTAATTCCACAAAGCCCCATTGGACAATAATAAAAAAAAACAGTGCAGCGCAAATAAGTATAGAACATGTAAGCATCCGCGTAATGTTTTTAAAACGGTCCAAAAGCCCAAGTAGGAATTCACTAAAAAATGAATGTCCATGGATAGTAGTAAATGCCACGTGAGAGGTTATCGGATGCTGCAACACCTTTATAAGCCCACCACCAGCACACAAAATGCTCGCTCACCTCAAAGAATTGACCCCTGAACTAACAGGATGGTCAATAAACGCTTGTTCACACTATCAAGCGGATATGTACTGCAGGCAGCAAATGGTCCAATGCTCACATCCTCTCACGTGGCATCTACTACTATCCATGGACATTTTTTAGTGAATCCCTACTTTTGGACTGTTTTGAAAACCTTACGCTGATGCTTAAAGTGGATGTAAACCCACTCTCATCCTTTCTAAACTACTGCCATAGTGCTGATCTATAAGGATATACATGCCTCCTGCATGTATTCTTACCTGTCAAATGTTTCCCCTCTGTCTGTTATAAGAACTGAAAAACTGCAGATTCTGTGGGTGGATCTGTTGTCTGGAGCTCTGTGTGTGGAGTTGTGATGTCAGTAGACTCGCCGCCTTCCTCTACACTCCCCTTGTCAACATGCATTTTCTATTGTGTATTCCTTACACTAAATTCTTCTATGATCACCATAGGCGTGCACACAGGGTATGCCAGGTGTGCCCAGGCACACCCTAATCCCCCTGTGCAGCAAAAATGCCCTAGCTCCTCCCCTTCTCCCTGCAGCCCTTCTGGCTTCCCTCCTCTCCCGCCGGCTGTTGCTGTGGGGATGTTTTAGAATGAGTGGAGGAAGGGGCCGGTAAGTATGTCATTTACTGGCCCCTTCCCTTTCTAAATGAAGATCGTGAGTGATTGTTAGTGTGTGTTTGAGCTTTGGGGTGCACACCCTAATGCAACAGGCTGCGCACACCTATGATGATCACTAACATTCAGTCAAAATCCAGAAAAAGTAACCACATGACTTCAGAAAAGGAGTGGGGTGGGAATTAAAAATAATCTCCAGGCTAGTTCATGAGATATGTAAATAACCTGTCACTCACAGAAAGGGGGCAGAACGGACTAAGGTTTTTCTCTGCAAGTCTGTTTTATTTCACTGAACAATAAAAGAGGATTGCTCAGAGCTGGATTAACTCTGTGTGGCAAGGCTGGGCACAGATGATATGAAATCTTAAACTTTACATTGTGACATCAAAAAAAGAAATTAGGATTTACATCCACTTTAAGTGTTCTATATTTAATTATGAATTTTTATTCCAATTTTCCCCATTAGTGGGCCACAGCAAGGGATGATTTTCATGCATGTTGGGATTTTTTTTTTTTTTTTAAATTAACAAATTTCTAATCGATGGGAGAATCTTGCGAGAAATATGATCGAAGAAGAAATGCGCATGATCTATGATCTGGAAAGAAAAGAAGATTGCCGGCCACAAAATTTATTTTCTATAATATGAGGTGAAGTTGAAGGCTTGGTTGGTTGAATTTCAAAATCAATGGTGGTACCATCGGATCACAAAACGCACAATTTCAGATTTTTCAAAAGAAAATTCATTCGGAATTCGACCATATATGTCCTAGAATAGAAGCTGATTGGCTACCATGCACAGCTGCACCAGATTTTGCACTCTCCAGTTTTAGTAAATCAACCTTTTTGTGTCCTGTTTTAACTTGCTTGATTTTTGTTTAGCGTTACACTTAAAGGTAGCATTTTATCTTAGATTAATATTAAAGATGGGCTTGCAGCAAAATATATTATGAAATGTATAGTACATGCCTTGTTATTCGTAAATTTGTAATTAATGTTTGTTCTTAATTGTTCTTAATTCTTAGGTTATTTGGCTCATAATTGTGACAAATAGTGCTCACTGGACTAAGTGGATTTTCTACACCAGATATGTCCTTTACGTCCCCCTCTCTGCCACCAGGCATATTTCTGTAAAAAGGTTCAAGTCTGTTTGTAAATACTGTCTTTCTGTATACTTGTAAATAAAAGATAAGTTGTGACTTGAATAGCCAAAATAGCTCTGGGTTTAAAATTATAAAGCAAAAGGTTGTTCTAGAATCTAGCTTGAAACATTTTAAAAGCTAATTCGGATCTCATAATCTGCAAGGTTACTTTCACACAGACAGTTTGGGAGGAAACCGACTTTACACCCAGCTGCCTCTGATCCAGTACTCCCAAACAGAAGGGGACACAGTCCTGGCAGTCCTTATTGGACTTGGAATTCTGCATTCTTTTGTCATGGTACGCCAGGAATCGGAATCTGTAGAAATAAAATGGCAATCCAGTCATTAATAAATTGATGCAGCTTTAATCTGGTCTTTGGTCTGGTCTGATCCAAGATATTGTTAAAGTATATATTAAGCTTGCACTTTTATTTTCATTTTGAAAACCATATAAAATTGTTAAAGCGGTTTTAACCTGCCAATGTTCAAAACAAAAAAAACCTGCAAGGCATTGGCATAATGCATCACATACTAGCACATTATGAAATGCTTACCTTGAAACAAAGCCCTCCAGCGCTGTAAAATCACTGCTCAAAAGACTGACATGTTCCCCCTGTCCGTGTTCCGGGTTCGTGAGCTCCGGTTTTGTGATTGGCTTGAGCTGCGATGACCGACACGGGCTCCGAAGGTCTGGCACTGTAAGTCGGACCCTCAGAGCGCATGCGCCGATGTCATCGGCTACATGCACTCTGAATATCTACTAAACTGTGAAAATATAATATATACTCACAGTGCCTACTGGTAAGCCTTATTATAGGCTTACCTGTAGGTACAAGTGGTAGTACAGAGTTTACTACCACTTCACGACCCCTATCAGGGTTTTATTTTCTAACTGTGTTCTACTTAAATTGTTTGTTACCCCAGCATTTCATATTCCTGCTATGTGCCAGCTGTACCATGTACTTGTATGGAAAAGTATCCTGTTCTCTTTGTATTGCTTCCTTTTGTGTGAAATTCCTGGTGTTCCTGCCAGCCCCTCTTTCCTATTAAAAACTGACCACACTAAGCAGGAAAATACACCATGATCAGTTCTCTAGCTCTGCTCTCCAATGATCAGACTTGTCCTGACAAGCCTCTCTGCACAGCCATTCGATGGGAAGCTCGGTGCCCAGTTGCTTCTCCTCCCCTCCAGCTTTTATGCAGCTGGGAACAGAGGGAATGTGATCACTTTTGAAAAGTGGGCAAAAAAGGTATCTTATAATGTTTTTTTTTTTGTTTTTTTTTTATCTATACAGATATGTTTTGCCTTTTTGTTTCCCTTTTAAACTGAATAGGCTGTTTTACAAGGTTATCGTTTACAATCACTTTAAGGAAAATTCCTTTAATTTCCTGCCTCAAAGGTACAGCTCTAAGTGAGCAAAAACTCACTACAAAGCATGGAGAAATCCTCACTTAGGCAGTTTTTCCTGGAATATGATTCCCATTGGAAACTCTTACCACCTATTTCTATTTTAGTGAGAAATTCTTATTATTAAACAGGCTTTCTATCGTGCCAACAGTTTGTGCAGAACTTTACAATATAAAGGGCGACAGAGTTGCAATACAAATGCAGAGTGTGAATGAACATGGGACATAGCCAGCATTTTGGTATTACTTGTTGGCTTCCATATCATGATGATGCATCCGTTATCGGCTCAAACTGTGTTTTTGTGATTTTTTTTATTTTAAGATACAAAAGGTCTGACCTGATGATGTCTAAAGGCTCATGCTCACTGCATCTCAAAGAAGCTGCTCCTACAGGCTTTTGAGCTCTCATTTATTCTGCCTGGACACTCCCCTCCATACTTGCCAATGTGTCCATGCACACTATGGCTTTTTCAGGAGTTTACGGGCATATGCTCTTACATAGGCGTTTTTGAGAAGCACTTTCGAGTAGAAAAGATGCCCAAAAACATGCAAAAAAGCATACAATTTTTTGAAAAAGCACATATAAATAGGAATAATTAGCTGAGGGAAGGGTTTGTAGGAAAGAAAAAACACTTGTACTCAAAAAGCTCAGTAAATAAAGTGCAAAAGAGCACTTTTTCACAAACCCACTCCTCAGCCCATTTAAAAAAAAAAAAAAGAAGAATTGTGCTTTTTCATGCTTTTCGGAGTGTGTTTGGGCACTTGGGTGTCTTTTGTGCTCCAAAGCTCCTCTCAAAAACGTAAGTTTGGGGATTTATTTTTCTGCCTGTAAGAGCAAATGCCTGTAAACTCCTGAAAAAGTTGTGCATAAACACATTGGGGGTTGATTACGAAAGGCAAATCGACATTGCACTACAGTGCATTTGAAAATGCACTTGGAAGTGCAGTCGCTGTAGATCTGAGGGGGGCATGCAAGGAAAATAAAAACCAGCATTTTTGCTTGTACATGATTGCATGATAAAATTAGCAGAGCTTCCCCTCATTTCAGAGCTTCCTCTCAGATCTACAGAGACCGCACTTTCAAGTGCACTTGTAGTGCAAAGTGGATTTTCCTTTAGTAAATAAACCCCATTGTCTGTCTAACATTGGGGGGAACAGGGGAGTTTCCAGGCTCAAAAGCCTGTAGGAGCAGCTTCTTTGAGCTCCTTTGTGATGCAGTGTGCATGAGCCCCTAGGGTGATATTTGTTGGCTGTGCTTGTCGCTACATCTTTTGTTTCTATTCATCGCTGCTGCTTTTTTTTTTTTTGCTTTTTTTAAATGGTTGCACTACATTGTAGAACATTACATCAGCCAACATACAGTCAGACAATTTATGCTGACTAATCTGTTTTGAAGAGATCTCATTGAGAAATGCTGCAAGATATATCTTCGCAGTGAATTCCTGTGAGAATCAGTGTGCAGTGTAAATCATTGTTGGTCTCCCTGGCCCTTGTCCTATGAAGCATGTTGTATGCTCCAAAGTTACATTGTAACACACCACGAAAACTACTAGTTAAAGCGGGAGTTCACCCGAAATTTTTTTTTTAACATTAGATTGATGCTCATTTTGTCAAGGGGAATCTGGTGGTTTTTTTTTAAATCGAAGCAGTACTTACCGTTTTAGATATGGATCTTCTCCGCCGCTTCCGGGTATGGTCTTCGGGACTGAGCGTTCCTATTTGATTGACAGGCTTCCGACGGTCGCATACATCGCGTCGCGAGTAGCCGCAATAAGCCAAACGTCGGTGCGGCTTTATACGGCGCCTGCGTACCGACGTTCGGCTACTTTCAGAAAATCGTGACGCGATGTATGCGACCGTCGGAAGCCTGTCAATCAAATAGGAATGCCCAGTCCCGCAGCCCATAACCGGAAGCGGCGGAGAAGATCTATCTCTAAAACACCCGATTCCCCTTGACAAAACGAGCCTCAATCTAATGTTAAAAATTAACTTTTTGGGTGAACCTCCACTTTAAAGGTTTTTAAAGGCTTTAAAACTGTCAGGTGCTTTTTGGTATTAAAAAAAAAAATGTACCGGTACCTGCCAGTCCTCATCTTAATTATTCTCTGTGCAAAGATCTGAAAAATATGCACCATTAATGGTAATTAAAGTAAAGTTTGAGGACATCGGTAAGAACCTGAAATACAAGGTACATTACAAAATGTGTTGCTTTAAAAAAATGTAATTTCTGTGCAGAAGTTGAAGGCCTTCAAGCCATTTTTTTTAGTTTTGGATAGAGTTACATTTTCTGTCCAATTTTTATCAAGTGGGAAAAGAGGTCGGTTGTAACCAGGCCAACAAGAGAAGCATTGTAAAACATTCTCTAGGCCGACCAACTAACTGGGTCAATACATCATTACTTTGACGTTAAATACTGGGGTTATGGCTGCAGCTAGATGCCAGAACCCTGGTATTTTTTCCCCTAAGGCACCGGTCTTTCTCATAAAAGCGGCTGGGCATAAAGATGAGTGAAGGAAAGATGGCCACCGCTCATCTCTATGCCCTAGGACAGTGATGGCGAACCTTGGCATCCCAGATGTTTTGGAACTACATTTCCCATGATGCTCATGCACGCTGCAGTGTAGTGGAGCATCATGGTAAATGTAGTTCCAAAACATCTGGGGTGCCAAGGTCCGTCATCACTGCCCTAGAAGGATCAGAGCTACGTCATGATGTCACTTCCGGCCACATGTAAACAAGGCATTTTCCCTTTTCGTCTTTCAGGACAGCCACAATAAGAGACATAGGCTCCTCCCCTTCCTCTGGAATCACTGCGTCGGCCCATAAATTCTTACTTCCCCTGCCGGACTTCAGTTGTTAGTGTTTCCTCCGGAGGGGAGACACTGTGCTTGGAACCTGGCCGGTTAGTCAGGGAACTGAGGCCTCTTTTAGACCTGAAAGAAGGCAGGGGCTTCTAGGGTACTATAGGTGCGGTACTTACCCACCATCTGGAGCCACCCCATCCTCGTCGAGCGCGGCAGCAGGCTGATGGGGTCCCCTATCGCGTCCACAGGGCAGCAGCGGGGAGGCATCCTAGCTTTCCTTGTTTTTCTTTACAGGCCGCATTTTTGGAACCGGCGGGTGACGTCATTTCCTGCGGAGAGTGGATGTTTCCCCTTTAACCCGCGACTTTCGGTTCTGGGTCGAGGAGCTGATAGGGGACCAGGCAAACGCTGGAGAGAGTCGGGAACAGGCAGCGTGAGACTCAGTAGCAGCAACCACTTGCGGTCATATCGGAAGCAGACGCTCAAACGACACCCAGTGACACTACCTCCAGCCTTCCTAAGGTAAGAGTACCCTGGGGTGGGTTGCTCTCTACCTAGGAATGCCCCTCCATACATGGTTCCTGTCTATGGGGGGGCAATCCCCCTGGGTGGTCAGGGGGGGAGGCTCTGATCCCTGCAGGATAAGAGGGTCAGTGCACTCCCGGGGTTGTAACTGTCTGCCCATTTTTTTCTGATTGTTTTCTGCCCTTTTTTCGTGCATGTTTTTCAGAAAGCTACTGACAAGTCGGTCATCCCATACCTCCCAGAAGGAAGTGTGCCTCCTGTAGGGATAGTCTGGGGGAGTCATGGGCAAAAGTCCTTTGCAGGGACTGTATAGACACCCTAGTTAGAGAGAGGGATTCAGAACGGGAGTCGGGACTAGCTGCTTCCGTAAAGGAGCTATCATCCACCTTCTCACCCTTTAAAACTCTTTTTGAAAGATTTCAACGCCCCTCTAATCCCGTCTCTCAGGATACAACACCTCCGCTGGCTCAGGGCTCTGCCGAACCTGCCGCTACCCAGAGGGCAGAGGAGGCTTCAGGTCCTTCCGGCGTTAAACAGGCACGTCCAGATAGTGCTACCTCTGATTCTCAGGGCTCAGCGAAGGAGGGCCAGGATGGGGAATCCGGCAAGCCCTCCAGATATAAGTTGTCCCTGGACGAGGTAGAGCACTTGGGGGTAATTTAATACGACCCTCGGTATCCAGAACGACAAAAAGACCTTAACCCTCCATGACCAAATGTACCAGGGTCTGGGGGAACAAAAGAAAAGAGTCTTTCCAGTACATGAGGTATTGGTTAACACAGTTAAAAAGGAATGGGAGGATCCTGAGAGGAAACCCTTCTTTTCCAGGTCCCTTAAAAGAAGGTTTCCTTTTTCAGAGGACCCGGCGTCTATTTGGAATAAGACCCCCAAATTAGATGCAGCCTTCTCCCAGGTCTCCAGAAACACCGACCTAGCGTTCGAGGACATGGGGGGCCTTAGCTGATGTGATGGATAAGAGGATGGACTCCCTTCTTAAAAAGACATGGGACTCTACAATGGGTAATTTAAAGCCAGAGTTTGCTGTTACAGTTGTGGCCCGCAACTTAGAGCACTGGCTCAACAAGATCCAGGAGCACATTGAGGCCGGTACGGCTAAGGATACTATCTTGTCCTCCTTTCCCACTATCCTGCGAGGTATCGCTTATATAGCTGACGCCTCAGCGGAATCTATCCGCAGGTCGGCGGCCCTGGCTAACTCTGCCAGAAGAGCCCTCTGGCTCAAAACTTGGCCGGGTGACAGCACCTCTATCTGGTGACCTACTCTTTGGCCCAGATCTAGAAACTGTTCTAGACCGCACGGCGGATAAGAAAAGATCGTTTCCTCGCAAACGAAAGGCCCCGGTACAGTCAAAGAAGGGGTTTCGTCCGCAAAGACAGGGGGGCACCCAGGCCTGAGGGGCAGAAGAAGACTTGGACCCCGAAAGGCAGGGGCAGAGGAGCGGTGATTTTTCGCCCTCCTGAGCAGCCCGGCAAAAAGCAATGACTCTCCAGTCAAGGTGGGAGGAAGACTGGGGACCTTTCTCCCACAATGGAAGGCAATTTCTCCCAACCAGTTCATCCTAGGGGGTATCGCCTAGAGTTTGCAAATCCCCCCCCAGAGATACCTGATTACACAGTTACCCAAGTGCAGAGAAAAGTCTGATGCCTTGCTTGGGGTCCTAAGGGATCTGGAAGACCAGAGCATGGTCCGCAGAGTTCCAGAGGCAGAAAAGGGGAAGGGATTCTATTCACACATTTTTGTTGTGAAGAAGACTTCCGGGAAATTCAGACTAATCCTGAATTTGAAACCCCTGAACAGGTCAATTACCTACAAGTGGTTTCGCATGGAGTTGATATTCACAGTCAGGGCCCTTCTCCCCCACAACTGCTTCATGGTATCTCTGGACCTCAGGGACGCGTATCTACACGTCCTGATCAGAGAAGGCTCTCAGAGTTTCCTGCGGCTAGCGGTAGACCTAGATGGAACAATTGTACACATACAGTTCCAGGCTCTGCCATTCGCGCTATCCTCATCTCCCCGCATCTTTACCAAGGTCTTGGCAGAACCCGTGGCGTTTCTGCGACTCCAGGGAGTGTCTATCATAGCGTACCTGGACGACCTGCTCCTGTTCGCGGCATTCCCAGAACAGCTTTCCAAAGATCTGGAGATAACGATGAAGATCCAGCAAGTGGCTAAAATGTGGTGTCCTCGTTGGTAAGGTTTCACATTACTTCCTGTTCTAACAGGAAGTGAGAAGAAGTCTCCCCAATAGGGACATGTAATAAAATCATGTCCATGGCTTCTTTAACCCTTTCCTGTTCTATTTAAAATAGTCTTCACTGGGCAGTAATATGTGACAGCGGTGTTCAGTTGGGTATATAGTAGGACTTTTTTTTTTTACATTTTGATAGAGCAGTTGTATCCATGTTTATTGCTTACATTTCTACCTGGGTATCTGTGGGGTGAGTGAAATACTTTGAATATCTTTTGGTTTTGATAAATGCCTATATTTATTTTAGTAATTTTGCATAAATAATTTTTTTATAAATCAGGTTTACTAATCACTTTGTCTGATTTTGACAGGTCATATTCAAGATGTACTATTGCTGGGTAATTTTAATTATATAATGCATTTGGTTAGTATTCTGCCTAGTCTTTTTTTGTTTCTAGAACAGTGTCATCAAATAACTGTTTTTCATACCTGTAAGATCTCTATACAATTAAACATTTCATCTAAATTGGTCTGTATTTTTCCCCTGTATGGGTTTGAATATTAGGTAAATTATTTGTCCTGCTAAAAAAATTTTATGGAACAACAGATGTGCACAATGGTGATTACTACAATTTATGAAAAAGTAGACGATATGCAGGATTTAGAGTGGTTGTAAACCTGCATATATACCCAGTCTCAAGTGATACACAGAGATAAAACCAATCCTCCTACATAAATTGTACCTGTTGCAGCCCACTTTCCTCTACAGTCTTCCAAAACACACATTTTACACAGCATTTCTGATCAGCACAAAGCAGGGGACAGGGATCTTGCATCACACAACACAGAGCTAAGTGTAATCTGATAGCTGATTGGGGAAAGTGACATTCTCTCCCCCCCCCTTTTTTTACAGACCAAAGGTTCCATTCTTCAGCTTGCAGACGACTTCATGTGAATGCAGATAGGTGCTCAAATTGTAACTAACCTGAGGGAGAGAAATGAGATTTAACATGAATGCCTAGAACCTTTTCTATTAACTAGATTATGCACAGTGCACCAGAACTTGTTAAACTCTAACAAAATTAGAATGTTAATGCCAAAATGTGTTGTGTTAGGTTTATGCTTGACCATCAACAGGAAGTGGGAAAATAAGTACCTAATCCTTGTTTGTAGGACATAGCAGATACCTTCAACTTCCTTCATGTTAAGAATATAGCCCTTTAATCATTTTATGTTCATGTTGTATTTGAAAACTTGCTTTTAGTGCATTTTTGTGATTAAAGGGTTATATTTAGCCATTTAAAGTGCATGCCATGTGATTGCTGCTGATTCCCGAGTAATTCATGGACCTGCTGGTGGGCAAATGGAGTGGCTGCAGCCACTCCCCCCTCTCTTGGCTGTGATGTCAGGTTCGTGAATCACTCAGGAATCAACAGTGATCACATGACCAGCTGGTGGGCTTGGATAGAGGGGGGCATACACGCTTGACATGTCTGGGAGGCAGCCTCCCAAACAGGACAGAAGGAGTTGCTTTAGGGCAAGCTGAAGTCTGTCAAGGTTGGAGGGTGGTGTGGTTTAAGCTGACCATAAAAGATACAGGCACGCTGGGTTATTACACAGCATGCCTGTGTCTAAGTGCGGTATAAAGGAGGATGTAAACTGACCACGCAAGCATGGATGGTCGGCTGCCATGTTTAGCGTGGTCAGTTTACCATCAGGAGGAGGGGCACAGATTGGATCAACCATGTAATACAGAAGAACAGTAGGCACTAATTTAATGGTAAATTGAAAACTGAAGTACAAAAACATTAAAGGTGCAGTGCAAGGGGTTTTTAGGTTTACAAACACTTTAAGTCAACAGGTGCTCAGATATGCATATTTCCTGACTAGTCCCACCTTAACCACTATTTGGGGTCACACCAGCACTAGAGAGGTCATGTACTTAAAGAAACTATTGTGTTACATCAGCCTAAGTATTTTTATAGTATGCAGCATGGTGCTCCCATTAGCTGACACACTTCTCCCTTCTCTTGGCTGCCCTCTATCACCTTTTTGGATTCAAGCCCATTTCTTTATTACCTTTTTGTCAGCTCCTTCCTTTCCCAGCTACAGCAATGGAAGCTAACGATTACATTATTGGTGACTGAAAACCTCTTCAATGTTACTGAGAAGGGTCGTCATACCCTCCATTGTCATTTACGTGTTCACTGTTGTAATGGTGGCTGTCCACACAAGCATGGCTAAATCCAGTGGCTGTTTGAATTTGCTGTATTGATACTCAATTTTGATCCTAATTCCCTTGTTCTCTGAATGGGTACACTTGTGCTGATGAAAGTTCTGCATCTACTCTCTACCACCTCCATCCTTACAAGAAACTCTAGAGATTATTGCACCTAACATCCTACAAAGTCAGGTCCATTAGGTATTTTTTAATCTACAGTTCCATTTTTAAAGCTGTCCCCCAGGCAAATGGTTTAATACATAAGTGAATTGTAATCAACTGCTAACAGATTTGTAATTTTTTTTTTTTACACCTTTTATAATGCCGGGTTTACACTATGTGCAGCCCGGGACACAGCAAGCGGTCTGGTGCGTCACCATTCACCGTTTTTAGCCTGAATTCAGACCTGAAACGGAGCCAAAGACGCACAGGACCCTTCTGCTGTGCGCTCCTCGGCCGTCCCGAACCTGTATGAACCGGCTCCACTGAGAGCTGGTCACAATCTCCTGTCATGCGAATAGGATGAAATACAGTGGTTTCACCTCATTAGCACCCAACTGCTTATTGGAGCACAAAGGAGCAGCAACACACTAAAAAGTCATCGACTCTACTCTCTAATCCAGTCAGCACTTGTGCAAACAGCAGCGTCTACCCTGAAACAATAAAACAAAACAGAGGGCGCACCAACTTAGCACAATATCTTTAAAACATATATTTTTTATTGTTCAAACCCGTAAGTATAATACTCACAAACCAACAGGTGTATAGAAACTTGTCACGCTACAACAACAGCATCAAGTCCACCTTGCATTTTAAATCATAACAGGATATTGGGAGTCCAACAGCTAACGCGTTTCAAAGGGTGCTTCACCCTCTTCCTTAGAGCCAACTGAACTACCCCTTGTATCGGCTCTTAAATGGTATGTCTGCTACCAAACTCCGTAGGCAGAGTTACCCCTCATGTTTAAAATCTACACCCTAGCACACAACTTGGAACAATAAATAAATAAATAAAACAAAATTGTAAAAGGGAAATCTAAGTAAAACTACATGCAATGCGAGTATTTGTATTGGATCCTCGCAATGCATGCAGTTTTACATTTCTATTTGCAATTTTGTACTTAATTTTTTTAGGGATTAGAATGCTTGTCTGTTTTTATTGCTGTCTGTACCCCTATTAAGGAGATTCACGCTCTCTATTTGTCCTGTTCACCATTATTATTGAAAGTAAAAGAAAATCCCAAATTGTGGGTTGTCCCCAGAAAACTAATAGGGGGGAAATCTTCCAATGGGGACACTAGTTCTGGTGACCTGGGTGTCCCCAAGAAATTACCTTAAAGTGTTACTATACTCAGTAATATGAAAATAGTTCATCTGCCCACCCACAGCTTATACATTTTCTTTTACATTAAAATGTTGCCACTATGTACCCTTTTGGCTGATCTTTATACCACGGTCACATGATAACCTCCAGAGTTTGTCCAGAGCTGTGTGTTCAGGTAGGAGGAGATTTCCACTATAACCTGTATACACGCCCACATGTGTGATGCCCATATCATGTGACCTGGCTGGCACTGAGAACAAGGAAATGTTCTCTCCAGCAATACAGACTAAACTGAGCATGTGCAGGAAGACTACCCTAACTGTATTTTCTGGCCTTGCCATGAGAGACAGTGCAGGAGGGAAGGATCTGTCCACATGGGATCAAAGAGCCTTTTTACAGAATGCAGAGGATTAACCCCTTAAGTCCCACAGTGAGTATAACAAGCATGCTTTAATGCATATACAGACTGATTTTACTATTGTGAGTTTAGTAACACGTTAACTTTCAGGGATTTTCTCACTTCCTGTTTGATTATGGGACAGGAAGTGAGGGGAAATCTGACAAAAAAAATAAAATCTGACAGGAATTATAATGCTCCCTTACTTTATCCAAAATGGAAAAAAAGTTTTACCTATAGTTCTACTTTAAGTGCTGTTGTGGTGGAATGACAGGAGCTCAAGTTGGGACGCATACTTGTTTTTCCTGTAAAATAGAAAGGGGTTAGAACCATTTTCAGGTTATTGCTGTGTGACTTTCTGCCCCCTTAAACACGCCATTCCTCTTTTCTCTCCAGTGAAGTCATAAACATTTGACATTTTGAAGTGTATTTACAGTTGTTCATTTGAAAATAATTATTTAAAGCCCAGCCAAACTGTAAAACTGCACTAAAGTAGAACAGGTAACTTTTAAAAAACCTTTTGGATAGAGTAAGGGAGGGTTCTAAACAATTTTTTTTTTTTTTTTTTGCCATCTGTGTCCCATTGGGGAGATTTGTCTTCACTTCCTGTCTCATAGCCAAAACAGGGAGTAAAAGAATATACCTGAAAATTAAAGAAATCCATTGCCACTCCCCCCAGGTCACCAGAGCTACTGTCCCGACTGGAAAATGTATTTCTATTCTGGGGACAACCCAAGATTTGGTATTTTCTTTCACTTTTGATGATAACGGCAAACAAGATGAATAGAGAGGGTGATTCTCCCTAACAGGGGCCAAGGTAGTAATAAAAAACTGACAGATGCTCGAATCCTTCTTGACTCTATCCAAAACCAAATAAAACAAAAAAGCTTTGCCTTTAGTGCCCATTCACACTACCCCGACTTGTGTCGCACGACATGAAAAATTCCATTAAAGTGAATGTGAGCCGTCCTAATGCACACTACTGAAGTCGCTCCGACTTCAGAAAAGGTTCCTGTACTACTTCAAGGCGACTTGTACCCATTGATTTCAATGGAAGTCACCTCCAAAGTTGGATCACTGTCTTAACTGAAGCAACTTTACAGGAAGGGAAAATAGTTTTCTCAGGCAAACCCCTCCCTCCCACAGAGCTGATTATTGTTTGATTGGCCACAGCGAAAGTCGCCTGTCCTGGAGGCAACTCGAAGTTGCCTCGCAAAGTCGTGCCGACTTTCACGTCGCTGTAGTGTGAACTGGCACTAAGGTATATGTATGTGCTGAATTCATGTTTGCCTGGAGTTGAGCTTTGGGCTCAACACACATTTGTACTGCACAAGCTGAAATTTAAAGACATCACTATTAAGAAGTGATTGAGTGGTGTTAGAAATGTTTTAAGTATGGTAGTGAAAATCCCAGTGCTTTCTTCCTTGTTAAGAGGGATTCATTGTTTTATACTGCTGTTCTCTGCTGAGTCTCTTAGTAGCTGCTCTCCTTGTGTTATATTCATACCTTAGTGCTTCCTAAATACAGCATTTTTTTTCTCTTTTCTAGTCAACTCCTATTAATCTGAATGAATTTATGAAGATTCCCACACCTTTACTTGGTGAATATGTGTCTTAGTAAGTAAAGGTGTGGGAATATTCACAAATTTCTGTCACACATTTCACAGAGTCTGCCTTCTGAACTACAGGGGTTCAGGAGGCAGAGTCAGTACAGTAATCACTGCTTGCAGGAAGCAAGGTACCATGGGATATGTAGTCCTTGGAAGCTGAAAGCAAACAGCAGAGGAGAAGCTGCAAAGCATACAGGGAATCCAGGAAGTTATGGCAAGAGATGACCAACCCTCAAAAACATAAGCTTTTTCAAGTTGGCTTCTGTTGGATTGTGAAATAGAAGTATTGTTTGTATTGTTGCTGTGACCATAGAACTTCTTTAAAGCAGAGCTCCAGGCAAGAATGTGTTTACACAGCCTTGTTGCTGATTTCCTGCCTTCGCTGAATATGTCATCCATCTTATAGTTCATTCAGTAGTTGCTCTAAAATAACCTAGTCATTTTAAAATCGAACTGTTATGCCCTGTACACACAAGCGGAATTTCAGTCAGAAAAAAGTTGGGTGGTTTTTCCGACGGAATTCCGCTGAAGCTTGGCTTGCATACACACGGTCACACAAAAGTTCTCTGAACTTTAGAGCGTTAAGAACGCAGTGATGTAAAACACTACGACGAGGCGAGAAAAAGAAATTCAATGCTTCCGAGCATGCGTCAAATTTGTTTCCGAGCAAGCGTGTGTTTTTTTCCCGTTGGAATTACAGACGAATGGATTTTCCGATAGGAATTTTTTTTCGTCTGAAACATTGAGAACCTGCTCTCAAACTATTTCTTCGTATGCTTTGTACACATGATCGTAATTTCCGATCAAAAAAGTCAGACAAAATTTTTTCCCTGGATATTCTGACCGTGTGTGGGCCCCATCTGACTTTTTTCCGTCGGAGTTTAGAAATAGGACAAAAAAATAAAACATCAGAAATTCCAATTGTCCGTGTGGAACTCCGACGGAGAAAAAAAACACACGAATGCTCAGAATCAAGTCGACGTAACCTCGGAAGCATTGAACTTCATTTTTGCTCGGCTTGTCGTAGTGTTTTATGTCGCCACGTTTTGGACGGTCAGAATTTGGTCTGATAGAGTGTATGCAAGACAGCTTGAACCGAATTCCGACGGATTTTATCCCATCGGAAATTTCGGTCACGTGTACAAGGCATTACTTCCATTTGTGGTATCTGGAAAGAAAGTGAGAATCTTATGTTTCCCCAAATTTGTCTTTTTACAAGTACAGACAACACCACTTGATCCTGACAGAAATTCAGTTAACTGACAATGGTGCCTCTGCTCCATGGAAATCTCCCAAGCAGTGTTGACAATACTGGTTGAAATTTCTACTTTCAACATTTTTAAAGCTAAACTCCAGCCTTGCAAAGTTGGATAGGTGCCTATCCTGTATAAAATATCCATTTTTTTTTTCTTGTCAGAGAAATACCCCCTCATTTCCTTGTTGGAGGACATACTGCATCAACTACCTCTTTCCTCCACAGTTAAATTGTCCCAGGCCCATCACTTTCATTCATTGAATTTCAGTTCTTTCATGAAGGCTCGGTATCACATGAGACGGTTAGCTATGGCATGTAGGAACTCTAGCAGTCTTGATTAGGAGGGATTCTTTGGCTCTGGAAATGCATTGGCTACTGTATTTCTTCTGGTTGCCACTACACTCTCATGGGTAATAATATATAGATGTTTGAGATTATCATTTGTTGCTCTATTCAATCTGTATTCTAGTACAGCCTGACTAGCAATTAATGCCCACTCCAGACTGACATCCACCCATCAAGGTATTTTGATTTTGGCATAACTCCTCCCAACAGCCAGCCTACCATTTGTATCTGGCTGAAGGTTCTTGAGTGGAATACTGAGACTGAGGCCTGTGATGTTTTCAAGAAGCTTTGTACAGCACCCTGCTGGCCTCTCCCACCAGTCACGATCTTCCTGTATTGCACACAGAAGTACAGAGGCACAGTCATGATGTCACTGGGTATAAAATAAGGTAGGTAATGAAAATTAAGGTTTTATTTTTAAAAGGCTGCTGGGGGGATGTGGGAGTGGGTACCTGTCAAAACCAGGTACCTGTCTAAAAAATAGTGGATGGATTTAGGGCATTTTATAGCATTTATTTTACTAGTAATGGCAGATCAGTGATTTTTTGCGGGATTGCAGCAGACAGATCGAAAGCCTAACTGACATTTTTTTGGGGGTACCAGTGACCAGTGCTAAAAATATCACTGACAGGAAAGGGGGTTAACATTAGGAGGGATCAAGGGGTTAACTGTGTTCCCTGGGTGTGTTTACTAACTGTATGGAGGATGGGCTGCCTGGCATTACACACTGATCTGTCTTCCTGCAAAGCAAAAAGACAGTGGGCCAGATCCAGAAAGGAATACATTGGCGCAGCGTATCGGAGACACTATGCCGCCGTACCTTACCTGGCGCATTTTCGAATCCTCAGCGAGTTCGCGCCGTAAGTTACGGCGGCGTAGTGTATTTCTGCCGGTGTATTTCAAATTGGGCGGGTTTCATTTAAATGAAGCGCGTCCCCGCGCCGAATTAAATGCGCATGCGTCGTTCCTAAATTTCCTGCCGTGCATTGCGCTAAATGACGTCACAACAACGTCATGTTTTAAACTTAGACGTGAGTTACGTCCATCCCTATTCACGGACGACTTACGCAAAAAAATTATTTTTTTCAAATTTCGACACGGGAACGACGGCCATACTTAACATGGCAATTCTATCTATACACCGCAAAATACCAGCTTTAACTATACGCCGGAAAAAGCCGACTACAGACGACGTTAGAAAATGCGACGGCCGCGCGTACGTTCGTGGATCGGCGTAAATCGCAAATTTGCATACCCACCGCGGAAAACGCCACCCAGCGGACGCCGAAGTATTGTATCTTAGATCCGAAGGCGTACGAAGACGTACACCTGTCGGATCTAACCCAGAAGCCGTCGTATCTTGTTTTGAGGATTCAAAACAACGATACGACGCGGGAAATTTGAAAGTACGCCGGCGTATCAGTAGATACGCCGGCGTACTTCGTCTGTGGATCTGGCCCAAGATCTCTGTGTCATCCCGTCAGAACTGAGATCTGCCTTGTTTACTTTGGCATATCCCTGTTCTGTCTCTGTGGGGAACAATCGCAGGCGACCGGCGGACATGCTGATTGGCTCCCCCACAGGACCGTGAACGAGCCTGATGTACAGCTACGGCGATTCTCGCAGCCGAGCCACCTTGCTGCAGTATAACTACGGTGGCTGGTCGGCAAGCGTTTTAAGCAGAGATCCACCCAAAGGGGCAAGCTCCGCTTGTTTGCACACTTCCCCCCTCCACTGCCACATTTGGCACTATTTTTGGGGGAGAGAGAGTGGGTATCTGGTTTTCACAGGTACCCCCTCCCACTTAGGGTAAGATTGCTGTGGAAATCTTCAAGTATTTCCAGCTCCTCATCCTTCTGGGACACAGATGGCTTCACTTCTGGTTTCTCTTAGTGAAGAAGCCGGCACCTGCAACTGAAGCTGATTGAAGAATTGGTTTGGGTGCCGACATCCCTGGATCCCTAAGCCTCATACACACAATTGGATTTCCATCGGACAAAGTGTAGGACTTGTGTCTGAAGGGCATTGGTCAGGAATTTGTCTTGCATATAAACGGCAAAGAATTGTCAGCCAACAAACACAAAACTATGTGTTTTGTCAGCTCTTTAGTGCCACCCTTTGGGCAACTTCTGCTAATGTTGTATAGCGGTTAGCGTTGCTTCTGAGCATGCATGTTTGTACTTTGGAATTTTTTCCGAAGGACTTCTGAAAACACGATTGGATAATCCGACATCACGCGTTTGTTGTCTGAAAATTTTAAAGCATGCTATCCCACGTTTGTTGGTGGAAAATCCGACAAATGGATGGAGCGTACAAACGGTCGGATTTTCTGACAACAGCCTGTCATCACACAATTCCCTTCGGAAAATCCTTTAGACAGGTAAGTGTCCTTTATTAAAAGTCAGCAACTACAGTATTTGTAGCTGTTGACTTTTATTTTTTTTGCCCAGACTAGAGATTTAAAAAGACAAAACGTGTGGATGCATAAACTGCAAATAGTAAATTTTTATATATTGTATTTTTTTATATTATTGTACTGTATTTTGCCATATACAGCTTAATGAATGAATATATATATATATATATATATATATATTATTCAATCAGCTGTATATGGCAAGATACAGTACAATAAGATTTCTCACTGGAAAAAAAAAGATTTTCTTAATTTCCACAATCATAATCTGTATAACTAACACGCAGCTTCCATTTTTTGTCCTGTTAAAAAGCTAGCCTAACAACTTGTTGGCCGCCATAGAAATGCAGCGCATGCCACAAGCATGACACAGCTGACAGACAGCTCCACGCTGCCTCTGACACTTCCTGTGAGTAGGGGGGGAGGGGAATAGTGCGTGCCGACGTTCAACGTGACGTGCGTGCTGCCCAAAGGAATAGTGACGCAAGGACGTTGACCCAGTGGCGTCACAAAGCGTGCGGCGGCGGATTTCCCGTCCTGCCTCGGGGCTCCCGGTCGCTCGGCTCCAGCTGGAGAGACGCGCCTGGGAGTCTCCGGTGTCGAGCGCTCCCGGTGCCCGGGCCACTGTGTCCCTCCCTACCCGGGAACATGCCGCGCCGCCCTCCGCAGTGATCCCCGGACAGAGGCAATGACAGCGGCTCCGGTATCCCCGCGGGAGATCAGGGAGAGGCTGCTGCAGGCCATCGATCCGCACAGCAATGTGAGTGCCGGGGCAGTGGGGAGGGAGTTTTGAGGGAAGTGGGGGGGTAGGGGGAATGGTGACTGAGCAGAGCCGGTAAGGCTTGGTAGTAAGGTGCTAGAGCTGAGCCCTCACAAGCCGGCTGGCTCCCTCAGAGGGGGGACACCTGTGTGCCGGGACTTGTGAGGGATACGGCTTGGTGACACTTGTTGCCGGTCAGGTGTCAGTGTGTGTAAGGGGGAACGTGGCCGGGGCTGTGAGGTGAGAGTGTCTGGGAGGGAGCAGGCCCAGCCATGTCCCCCCCCCCCCCCCCCCCCACACACACATACACACACTCTCTGTCTTCCAGCCACTCTCTTCTCATGTCTCACTCACTGTGCAACCCAGGCCTTCACCTTCCACAAGGCCATTTGTCACCCACTCTCACATTGGATCCTTCATCTCTAAACACAATAAAACTCAAATAGATCTTTACAGCATCCATGTGTTTATATTGTATCATTCAGGACAACATGAAAGTCCTACCTTTATTACTCTCTCTTCATCGCCAGATCCCTGGATCTATATTGGGGTGGCCAGGTTCTGCTACTGGCGTCTAATCGCTGCTTCCTCTCCTTCAGCAGGCTGTCCGGCCATGTTGTCACCTCCTTATAGGTCTGGCAAGGCAATACTGACCCACATTGCCTATACACACAGGGGTCTCCTAAGTACAGCCGCCCAGTTGTTCAGGAACTGCAATTCCCATCATGTCTGTGAATGTCAGATTTTTACAATGCCTCATGGGATGTGTAGTTCCGCAACAGCTGGTGGGCCGTAGTCTGGAGATCCCTGTGTGTGTATAGGCAATGTGGGTCATTATTGCCTTGCCAGACCTATAAGGAGGTGACAACATGGCCGGACAGCCTGCTGAAGGAGAGGAAGCAGCCTTTCTCAATGTTTTGACCCCCAGAGGAACCCTTGAAATTTTCACTAACCTGGCAAGGTTATGCCAGTGTTTCTCAACTCAAGGCACCCCAACAGGTCATGTGTTATGGTAGTGAAACTGATCAAATTGCCTGTGCAAAACAACGAAAACATGACCTGTTGGGGTGCCTTGAGGACTAGAGTTGAGAAACACTGAGTTAGTCTACTGGGGGTCATTAGGAAAATTACCTTTTTGGTGGTCTGTGGGATGACTGCCACCTTTACGGGCAGCTTTAAAGTTACTATACTCGCAACGGTAAAATAAGTTTGTGTATGCAGTAAAGCCTGCTTGTTATACTCACTGTGCAACCTAAAGAGTTAATCCTCCGCATTGTGTAAAGGATTTTTGACAAGGTCTTCTCTGATCCTCACCTTCTTCCACAGTCCCCAAACCATGTTGTGATAGAACAGAAGTTAGGGGACCAGCTGCACATGCTCAGTTTGGTGTGTATTGCTAGTTTATTTTTTCTTGGGAGAGTGAATGTGATCAGCACTGTCCAGACAGTAACTCAGAGGTACTGCAGCCTCATAGGACAATTGGGAGAAAATGAAAACTCCTCATACATGCTTTAACCCAACACTGATAGATGTCACAAGAAAACTATTGCTTTTCAATGTACTGTGGGAGACCAGATTTAGTGAATGTAGGATCCTGGGTTTAGTAACACTAAGGTTGGGTTCACACTTGTGCAAGTTGGATTTGGGTCCGGTCAACCTCCCATCTAGTTCGCATGACAGGAGAGTGTGATCGGTTCTCAATGGATCCGGTTCAGACGGCTCTGGGGTGGCCACGGTCCGCATTTGGAAAGGGTCCTGTGCATATTTGGCTCCAAATCAGGTGTGAATGCAGGCTGAAATTCGGACCTGAATCAGTGAACAGAGACGCACCGGACCCCCTGCTGTGAGCTGCCTAAAGTGTCCGTACTTCTCTGTCTGGCGCCGAAATCCTCTTCTGAGTGCCAGTCCTCCGACCTCTTCATTGGCTGTTGGGGAAGGAAGTCCTGTCATCCCGGCACTGTGAGTTGAGTAGCTCAGTTTACAGTTCAGGAAGTAGGGGCATTTTATTGCAGAAGAAACAGCGCATGCCTCTTCTGCAATAAAAGCCTGCTCGCAGTTTTTTTGTAGCAGAATTTTAGTTCAAAGTTAAATTAACAAAACCCCAAAGACCCTGCTGTTTCTCCAGTGTGAAAGCCCAGAGGGTGCGCTAGCAGGACCGCTCCAAAAGTCCTGCTAGCTGCATCTTTTGAGCGGTGTGTTTACCGCTCATTCCCATTGAAATCAATGGGAAACCGCGGCAATACCGCCGGAAATGCGCTTCTGCAGAGGCGCATTGCCTTTTTTCGGCTGCTAGCGGAGTTAAAACCGCACCACTAGCAATGGTATAGCGCCGCTAAAAATGGCAACACTGTACCGCCACCGCACCCCCTGCCAAAGTGTGAAAGGAGCCTTAAAGCTAAAATATAAAATTATCCATTTAACAGTTTCAAAAAAAGTTATTTCTGGGATTGCTAACTGTTCTGCTTTTGTTCTCAACCAAACTGTCAAACCATTGATTGGCTGGTGTCATAACTGATCACATGTGCAGTATCATGGCAGTTGCAGATCAAAGGCTAAGATGGCAGCTTTCTTGGCTGAAAATGATAGGAGGGTTTAGTTCCCCATTAAAGATCATTGGTGACATGCTGATGGACCTAGAACTATGCAGGCACGATCAGGTGGGAGGTCAGTTAGGTAGGAATGGCTGCACTAAACTATTTGATCTGTACAGTCTCTCCTAGATCTATCAATAAACTATGTAATATGATGGGGCACTTAAAAAATCCATTCATTTTAGATGGTCAAGCACCTTTGTACTACATAATTAATGGTAGATCTCAAGGAGATTGTTCATTGTACAGCTTTACACCAACCATACATTTTGACTGTACACTCTATTAGAGCTCACTACAAAGGAGAATGCTTAGTGTATGGTAAGGGGTAAAGCAGACCATAAACAATCCATGCAGTTGGGCCCATACCCTTGCAATACATTGTTGATGGTAGATCAGTGTATGGTCTGCTTTACCCCTTACCATACACCTATGCACTCTCCTTTTGTAAGTGTGATGACAGTTCCAAACAATCCATTATGTTTGTATCTTGTCAGGCAGGCCCTTGTATTACGTAGTTGATGGTAAATCTAAAGAATTTGTAGTGTGTGGAGTCACCTTTTAGGCTTCAGTTTAGGAAAACCCTTTTTATTTTTTGTTTTGGATAGAGTACAGATTAAAAGACTTTGCAGGTTTATATTGCCGTCTGTGCGCCAGTTGGGGACATTTGCCCCCTCTATTTGCCATGTTTACCATTATCAAAAGTAAGAGAACCCCAAAATATTAGTTGTCCCCAGAACAAGAATAGGGGGGAATCCTCCAATGGGTATACTAGTTCTCATGACTAGAAACAACCTCGACTATGGGTCAGGAAGTGAAGGTAAATCTGTCCAATGGGGCATGGACAGCAATGAAAACCCAACAGGTTATAACTATCCCTTATGTGATCTAGAATGAAATTGATGTTTTGCCTTTTAGTTCTGCTTTCAGAAACGGTCATGCAGGAGCTGTACAGCATGCAGAGCCTGCACACTCGCTCACCTGGGACCCGCAGCTGCCACATACAGCCACACATTCAGATGAATTAGAAAATTTGGCTGTACATAGGTATGTACCAGGAGTTGCATAAAGCATGGAATACACACCAGATGCAAACAATGTGCGCTCAGAGTGAACATCCGTGCAGGTGCTTTACACAACCCCCAGCCATCTCTTCTAATTCATCACAATGGGTAGCTGTATGCACTGCAGTAGCTGCGTATCCCGGCAAAATCATTACGCAGTTTCTGAATATTGTACAGTTATGTGCGTTAAGCATTACAGGGCTTTTCCTCCCAGCCAGACATCTCTAGAAACTTTAAGGCCCCTTTCACATCAGTGGACTGATTGGGTCTGCCTGTCGGTTTTTCATGCAGACCTGATCAGACAACCCATTGTTCTCTATGGGGCAGTGGATGTTAAAAACCGACAAATGGGGATATGTTTGCCATCTGTCTGGCAGATTGGATGGAAATGGATACACAGTCCGTTTCCATCTGATTGACCCATGGTGGACAGAAGGCTGTGTCCGCTCTGCATAGTGGAGCAGACACTGACTTGTCATCCACTTTCTCAGTGGGTATCAGCGAAGAGATCTTCTGCTGAGCAGACGGATCCACTTGGATGGATTTCGCCCCATGTGAAAGGGGCCTAAGGGTTTGGTTGTGGGCACAAACGCATGGACACTGGTATGTGAAGGCAGGAGTGCTTATACACTTATGCAGCATTTCACACTGTAGGTTTTTTCATGTTCTCGAAATGTCACAAAGGGACTTGCAGTTCTTCTATTGGCTGTAGTGCCATGGATCACGTCTCGACACACTGGATCACTTTTACAGGCTACCCATTCCACAGGCTGTCCTGTCTAATTGCAGAGCCTGGTACGGATGCTGACACCTTTCACTAAGAAGAGTGTCAGGAAAAGATATTCCCTCCCCTCTTCTGTGACATCAGAAATTACAAGAAATTCATCACTTCTAGTCTTTGTAGACAAGCCGTTTACTGCTTGCACAGTATCTGATTAACCTGATCTCTGTTTGATCATATTATTTGGAAGCCAGAGGAGAGGTTTGGGATCAAATAAACCCCTGATATCTCCATAAAGAGGACCTGTCACAGTTGTCATCAGCGCACGGGATAAGAAAGCATCCTTCAATAAATACAAATGTTCTGGTGTCATCTGCCTAAAGGCCTGTAACACGATCAGACTTTTTGACAACAAACCTCAGACGGACCTGGTTTTGCAGACAATCCGACCATGTGTACACTCCATCGGACAAACTTTTTCGCTTTTTCATCGGACAAATGTTCGCTGTGTGAACAGACAAACTATCGGGCAACAAATGTCCTACGTCGGCTAATCCGATCATGTGTACACAAGTCCATTGGACTAAAGTCAAAGTACAAACACGCATGCTCAGAACCAATACTAACGATCAGACAACAATAGCAGAAGTTGCCCAAAGGGTGGCGGTAAAGAGCTGAAAATCCACATAGTGCGTCTATTATGTCACTATGTTCGTGGTTGTTGGCTGAAAAAGTCCTACCGTGTGTATGCATACCAAGTTCACGGACAACACCCTTCAGAGCAAAATCCACAGAAAAGTCAGTTTGAAGTCCGAGCGTGTGTATGAGGCTTGAGCTTAGAATTCCCCGTCTTCACTTCAGGGAGATTTTCCTTAATTTCCTGTCATCTTCAAGTGAATGGAACTTTCTCTAGTGTGGCACAGACTGCAAAAAAACCTGATGGGAGTCTTGAACCTTCCCTACACCATTCAAAATTGGGGAGTTTTTTTTTTTTTTTTTTGCTATACATACTTTTTTTAAAGGAGAAGTCTAGCCTGAGCAATTCATTTTGCACTCCTGTGACCTGGTTTCAGCAGAGAGCGGACTGAAGTTTGCTCCCTCCTAACGTCACTGGAATCGGTCCAGGTACTGCGTAATTTCGACTGAGTCTGGCTCTGCCCAAGTGCCTGGACTGATGGCCATCTCGGCCTCTTGACGAACCGCTGAGACGGCTGCTCCCTGCCCCTCCACAGCTCAGCGCTCCAGTGAGCGTGCAGGAGCAGGTGAGCTGCTGATTGACAGGCAGCATCTCTCCACTCAGGAAGATGAGAACCAAACCATCGGCCGTGTTCGGTGGCTCGCTTCTCAGTGCAGAGATGCTGAGGGACCGATGCTACATCCACCTAGGTAAGTATGAATCTGAAATAAACCAGATTCCCATACTTCTCTTTTAACCAGTGTTTGTTTCTCCCAGAAGTACAGCGAAATACTAGAATGTATGCGCAATGCTTCCCACTACAGGTAGCCTGTGAACTGCAAGTATTGGCCAATAGAATGTGCACCGGTAGTAAGGGCTGTTCCTCTATATCAGGGATATGCAATTAGCGGACCTCCAGCTGTTACAAAACTACAAGTCCCATCATGCTTCTGACTCTGGTGTCATGCTTGTGGCTGTCAGAGTCTTGCTATGCCTCATGGGAATTGTAGTTCTGCAACAGCTGGAGGTCCGCTAATTGCATATCCCCGCTCTATATTGTAATCAAGGAACTATTGGTTAAAGAGGTTTTCTATTAGTTTGCAGGGGTGGTGGTAATAGTCTGTGGCATGATTCAGCACAGCAGCATAATTTTCCTCTCAGGTCAGTCCAATTAACCACTTAAGGACCCGCTCATGTATATATACGTCCTGTTTTTAAAGATGGATATCTCGGTAACCATCTTTTCAGTGAGCGGTCCTGTAAATGGTAACGGTGGTCTTCGTGGCGGATTCGCAGTGAGATCACCGTTATCGGCGGCGGGAGAGGGGCCCCTGTCGAGCTTGCGCAGAAGCGAATGCATGCGCGAGTAGCACCCGCATATGAAAACAGTATTCAAACCACACAAGTGAGGTATCACCGCGATCGTTGGAGCGAGAGCAATCATTCTAGTCATAGACCTCCTCTGTAGTTTAAAAAAGTCTATAGGTTGCATCTTTTAAACGTCGCCTATGGAGATTTTTAAGGGTAAAAGTTTGACACCATTCCACGAGCGGGTGCAATATCACAATATATGTGTTAGAATAAAATGTATATGTAATGTTTGGGGGTTTTAAGTAATTTTCTAGCAAAAAAAACTGTTTTAATCTTGTAAACACCAAATCTGAAAAACAGCCAAGGTCCTTTAAAGCAGAGGTTCACCCAAAAAACAAGTATATAACATTACATTCAGTATACCTCAAACATGTACAGTATGCCGTGTTTTTTTGGGGGGGGTGTACATACGGTATTATCGGTATTTTCCTCCCGGCTTCCAGGTACTCGCTCCCGCGGGACTGGGCGTTCCTGTGCAGTGCCGCAATGTCATCTGGGACTTCGCCCATATGATTGACGTGCCTGAGAAAAACTCCCACCGGCGGGTAAGGCGCATCACAACTTTCCGAAAGTAGACGAACCGCGAGTCGGCTCTATACGGCGCCTGCGCACCGACTAGGAGCCGTGTAGAGCTGACTGCACAGGCGCCGTATAGAGCAGTCTCGCCGTTCGGCTACTTTTGGAAAGTCGTGACGCGCCTTACCCGCCGGTGGGAGTTTTTCTCAGGCACGTCAATCATATGGACGAAGTCCCAGATGACATTGCGGCACTGCACAGGAAAGCCCAGTCCCGCGGGAGCGAGTACCCGGAAGCCCGGAAGAAAATACCGATGATGCTGTATGTACACCCCCCAAAAAAAAGACATGCTGTACATGTTTGAGGTATACTGAATGTAATGTTATATACTTGTTTTTTGGGTGAACCTCCGCCTTAAGTGGTTAACAAGTCCCAACATTGGCTTTAGGAATGGGATGGGAACTTCCACAAACAAAATTGAGGGGCTAAATGCTTCTCAGCAATTTGGAGTAAACGTTGTTGTTCTACGAATTAATACAAAGCCTCCTCTGGCTGAGGTGGAGTTTGTGACAGCACTTGTCTGCCTCAGCCAATCGGAAGAAGCTTTGTAATCATTCAGCTCCCTGTAAATTGCTGAGCAGCACTCGGCCCGATAGGATTATGTTCCAGAAGCAGGACAGAATCCAGAAGCAGGTCAGAAGTTTGTATCCCACTGCCAGAACTCTGTGCTGTATACTGTATGTAATTGAGGCTACATACAGTTTTATACAGCGCTCACAGCTGCTTCTGTTTAGTGAAGTAAATAGGGCATTGCGGGTGCAATGCCAGGCTCCTGCATACACAGTACGGGCGGACAGTTGCTGAATGGCAGGAAGAATCTATGAACTAAGAGGATGCTCACCAGCACGCCAAGCAGTTGGCTGTGGAAGCTGACGGTAGATGTAGTTCTTTAATTCACAGAATCTGTGAATGAATGACGTAGGTGTGTGTAACAGGTAAAAACAGAGAGGGCGGAGACTTTAAAAGAAAACGAATGCAGCCATCAGATCTAATGATTGGTGAGCTGCAATGTATAAAATGTTTGGTTCTGGGTATAAATCCACTGGTCCCTGAACCTCCCAGACGTGATAGGTGGCTGGCGATCTGTC
Organism: Rana temporaria; assembly: GCF_905171775.1. Lineage (NCBI taxonomy): Eukaryota > Metazoa > Chordata > Amphibia > Anura > Ranidae > Rana > Rana temporaria. The sequence goes on along the minus strand of NC_053489.1, from coordinate 353,354,319 downwards.
ACGCTCTGTAAAGAATGTGGGTATGCGGGGCTCCTCCTGCCTGGCCATGTCACTTATACACAGAGTTTTGTGAATAGAAAACTACAAGGGTGCAGCCTTTGCCTCCTTTAACCCCTTAACGCCCGCCGCACGACTATTTACGTCCGCAGAATGGCACGGACAGGCAGAAGGACGTATATATACGTCCTTGCCTTTCCGCGGGTCAGGGGTCCGCTCCGGCCCCCCCCGCGGCGGGCGGATTCCCTCGGGGAGCGATCCGGGACGACGGCGCGGCTATTCGTTTATAGCCGCTCCGTCGCGATCGCTCCCCGGAGCTGAAGAACGGGGAGAGCCGTATGTAAACACGGCTTCCCTGTGCTTCACTGTGGCGGCGCATCGATCGTGTCATCCCCTTTATAGGGGGAGACCCAATCGATAATGTCACACCTACAGCCACACCCCCCTACTGTTGTAAACGCACACTAGGTGAAGCCTAAAACGTTCAACGCCCCCTGTGGTTAACTCCCAAACTGCAACTGTCATTTTCACAATAAAGAATGCAATTTAAATGCATTCATTGCTGTGAAAATTACAATGGTCCCAAAAATGTGTCAAAATTGTCCGAAGTGTCCGCCATAATGTCGCAGTCACGAAAAAAATCGCTGATCGCCGCCATTAGTAGTAAAAAAAAAAAAAAAAAAAAAATTAATAAAAATGCAATAAAAATATCCCCTATTTTGTAAACGCTATAAATTTTGCGCAAACCAATCGATAAACGCTTATTGCGATTTTTTTTTTTTAACCAAAAATAGGTAGAAGAATACGTATCGGCCTAAACTGAGGAAAAAAATAAATGTTATGTTTTTGGGGGGTATTTATTACAGCAAAAAGTAAAAAATATTGAATTTTTTTCAAAATTGTCGCTCTATTTTTGTTTATAGCGCAAAAAATAAAAAACGCAGAGGTGATCAAATACCACCAAACGAAAGCTCTATTTGTGGGGAAAAAGGGACATCAATTTTGTTTGGGAGCCACGTCGCACGAGCGCGCAATTGTCTGTTAAAGCGACGCAGTGCCGAATTGTAAAAACGCTTTTGGGCATTTAGCAGCATATTGGTCCGGGGCTTAAGTGGTTAAATGTGATGGCTGCATTGGTTTTCCTTTTAGGTTTTCTTGTTTTTGCCTGGTGTTAAGACAAACCTAACTGCTACTGGTGGTTATTTTCAATGGCTTTTATTGATGTTGGAGCCCTTTTACACCGAGCCGCCCCGAGCGTCGGCGGTAAAACGTGGTATTTTTAGCGGTGCTTTACCGTCGATTTGCATCGCTTTTCGGCCGCTAGCGGAGTGGTTTTACCCCCTCTGACGACCGAAAAAGAGTTAAAACCGCCGCTACAGCGGCATTTTGCCTGCGGTACGTCGGGGCTGCCCATTGATGTGTTCACTGCTCCTAATGCGCTCCAAAGAAGCTGCTGGCAGGACTATTTCTGACACCCTGCCAGCGCACCGCTTCAGTGTGAAAGCCCTAAATGGTTAAGTGCGTTTTGCAGGCGCTAGTTTTAACGCTATAGCGCCTGCAAAATGCCCCAGTGTGAAAGGGGTCTAAAGCTTTTACCCCAAAAGAAAAACTGTTGCTGAAAAAGTATTAGACGGAGTTTCTCTTTAGTTTGTCTATTGTATCTAAATCTACTAGTTCATCTAATGCTACCCGCCCCTGCTGCTGTTGTAAGGTGTCTCTGGTGCTCCTTCATTCAGTGTGGGAGAGGGGGGGGAGAGAGAATTATATATTTTTTAATTTTGGGGTTTAATTCTGCTTGAAGTTTACCTAATCTAGCTTACTGCAATGGGATGTCAATAATGCTTTACTGTTTCTAAAGTGTGGCAGGAGAATAGCAGCATAAACGGGCCAAAAGACACATTTTGAAAACTCATTTAGGCAATTATTCATTCCATTGGCCAGAATATTTATTCTGGCCATTGAAATGAATGCTGAAGCACTAAACACTCCTCTCTTGAACACACAAGTGATGAGTTTATTTATCTGCCTTTAAATGCTCCTCTTCTAATGCACCTACAGTCGGGTCCATAAATATTGAGAAATCGACACAATTCTAATCTTTTTGGCTCTATAGACCACCACAATGGATTTGAAATGAAACAAACAAGATGTGCCTTAACTGCAGACTTTCAGCTTTAAAGCGGAGGTTCCCTACTGCGCATGCACGAGTATCGCGGTGCGCCGTCACTGGTCCCCGCTCTCTGCTGGGAACAGTGTTTCCCAGAAGACAGCGGGGGGTGACGTAGGGGGGCCGGACTCCCACGGGAGTCAGAACCAGGAAGTGGTGCAAATACCTGTCTTAGACGGGTATCTGCACCCCCCTCCCCCTGAAAGGTGTCAAATGTGACACCGGAGGGGATCCAAAAAGCAGAAGTTCACTTTTTGTGTGAACCTCCGCTTTAATTTGAGGGTATTTTCATCCAAATCAGGTGAACGGTGTAGGAATTACAACAGTTTGTGCCTCCCACTTTTTAAGGGACCAAAAATAATGGGACATATTAACAATCATAAATCAAACTTTCACTTTTTAATACTTGGTTGCAAATCCTTTGCAGTCAATTACAGCCTGAAGTCTGGAACGCATAGACATCGCCAGACGCTGGGTTTCATCTCTGGTGATGCTCTGCCAGGCCTCTACTGCAACTGTCTTCAGTTCCTGCTTGTTCTTGGGGCATTTTCCCTTCAGTTTTGTCTTCAGCAAGTGAAATGCATGCTCAATCGCATTCAGGTCAGGTGATTAACTTGGCCATTGTATAACATTCCACTTATTTTCCTTAAACTCTTTGGTTGCTTTCGCAGTATGCTTCGGGTCATTGTCCATCTGCACTGTGAAGCACCGTCCAATGAGTTCTGAAGCATTTGGCTGAATATGAGCAGATATTGCCCAAAACACTTCAGAATTCATCCTGCTGCATTTGTCAGCAGTCACATCATCAACAAATACAAGAGAACCAGTTCCATTGGCAGCCATACATGCCCACGCCATGACACTACCACCACCATGCTTCACTAATGAGTTGGTATGCTTTGGATCACGAGCAGTTCTTTTCCTTCTCCATACTCTTCTCTTCTGTATTCACTCTCGTGAAGTCTTCTCTTGATTGTTGACTTTGACACACATACCCCCTACCTCCTGGAGAGTTTTCTTGATCTGGCCAACTGTTGTGAAGGGTGTTTTCTTCACCAGGGAAAGAATTCTTCAGTCATCCACCACAGTTGTTTTCCGTGGTCTTCCGGGTCTTTTGGTGTTGCTGAGCTCACCGGTGCGTTCTTTCTTTTTAAGGATGTTCCAAACAGTTGATTTGGCCATACCTAATGTTTTTGCTATCTCTCTGATGGGTTTTTGTTTTGTTCAGCCTAATGATGGCTTGCTTCACTGATGGTGACAGCTCTTTGGATCTCATATTGAGAGTTGACAGCAACAGATTCCAAATGCAAATAGCACACTTGAAATGAACTCTGACCTTGTATCTGCTCCTTGTAAATGGGATACTGAGGGAATAACACACACCTGGCCATGGAACAGCTGAGCAGCTAATTTGTCCCATTACTTTTGGTCCCTTTTAAAAAGTGGGAAGCACATATACAAACTGTTGTAATTCCTACAACGTTCACCTGATTTGGATGTAAATACCCTAATATTAAAGCTGAAAGTCTGCAGTTAAGGCACATCTTGTTTGTTTCATTTCAAATCCATTGTGGTGGTGTATAGAGCCACAAAGATTAGAATTGTGTAGATGTCCCAATATTTATGGACCTGACTGTATGTGTGCATAGATACATAGGCTATCATGGAGGGGTGTTGAGAGGCAAAGTCAAACACCCTTAAACACGGTCCGTGTTCATCCGATTTCCCCCCCCCCCCCCCATAGGGGAGAGCGGAGAAAAGACAGGGCGGTCCCTGCACAGTGTGCGGGAACCGCCCTGTCATCCGCCAGCTCAGCAGGGATCAACAGAGCGATCCCCGCTGAGCAAGCGGAGGTTCACGGGGCAGATCTGCCCCGTGTGAAAGGGGTCTTACTGGATTTTAAACAGTATAGTTGCTTATTTTTAATGTTTTACATTGCTATACCTGCAAAAGGGGCCAGGCTGAAGTGACTTATTTTTCTGACTAAAGGTCTACTTTAAGTGGAATTAAAATCTGATTTTAATGCATTATTTACTATCCCTAAGTCTTAATGTACACTAGCAACTCCTAAACTTGAGTTTAGGCGCTATTGGCATTTTTCTGACAAGGCTCCTGAACTCAACTTCATAAAAATCTGTCCATGTACACGCAGGCTTTTACAAGAGTTTAGGAGCTGCCGTGGTTAAGGGAGCTTCAACCGCCCTCTCCTCCTGAACGCAAAATAATAGTGTTCAGGCTAAGAATGTTTTGACTGCCGTTGTTTTTGCCGCGTTTTTTTTGTGTCAAGTTGACATGAAAGCACAAGTCACTTAAAAACATCCTGGCCATCCAGTGGCATAAGAGGAGTGATGCTGGCATCATTGGGGACAAAGCAATGACTGAAGCCTTGGCCTGTCGCAACTAGAAGATGGCATACTAGGTGGTATATGGGTCTCTGTGTGCAGTCATGCTGTGTATACTTGCACGTTATGGTGGGAGCTCATCCCCCAAGCTGTGAAATTTAGATAACGTGGCACATGTGCCCAGACATTGTGCAGCTGTTTACATATTTGTAAGCCATTTAAAGAGCTTTAAAACAAGCCCATGCTTGATTTCTTTAGCCACTTTCGGGGTGTACTCACACTGGGCACGATTGATCAGAGTTGTGCCAGAGTTCTACTTTCCCAACTCCCCCACTAGTCTGTTCTTTAAAGCCTAAGGGCAGCCAAAATAAAAAACAGCACAAGGGACATAGCTTAGTCAGTAGGATGTGTCCCTATGCCTCTCCTTGGGCCCCCCTAACTCTGCCACCATAACCTTCTGGTGCAGATGGGGTTAACAAATTTCACCCCTGATGACTTCATGATGAAACACGGATCATGCACATATCATCACACACACTACAGCCGCCATCTTTGATATTGGAAGTCCTCTGTTTACAGCACGTTTTATAGGATGGTTATTGTGAATGTACTACTTTGAGTTCTTTTATACTATTGAGTCTTTTTGCATTTTATTTTGATTCTGAGAGCTGATCACTGGTTGGAGAGATCGCTCTGGTTGTGGGGAACTGGTCTTCTTTTCCAGGATAGCAGGGAGAAGTCCTTATGTCATCTGTCCCTGGTGCAGCCTTAAATATACAGTTTGTATGGCCACTCTGTATAGGGGTCATATTATAAGCAGACCTCTGTTCACAAGGGTGGCAAGTCTGGTTGCCACACTGCTGTGATGGGATGCATCCTAAAGCCGCTGTAACCTTAAATGGTGTTAAAGGTTTTTTAAATAAATCAATCGAACCATATACATCTGATTTAATTTTTTTGTTTTTTCTTCACTTGTAACCTGTAATGTGTGCCCCCCCCCTTTTTTTTTTATATGCAAGTCACGTGAACGCTGTATGTTCTTGAGTGATTCACGGACCTGTTGGTGGGTGTGTATGCTCTGGGGCTTCTAGGAAATGACATTGGCTTCTGAGTGCCTGCTTTTCCAAGGCAGTGAAACTCAAGCATACCAGCCAGCTACACAGGAGGGGAGAAGCAGTTGGGGTGGGATGCTGATGCTTAGGAGCTCACGGAAGATGTTGCAAGGAGGTAGAAAAACTGTAAGATTAGTAAAAAATATGAAAAGATTACAAGGCTATTAAAGTGGTTTGTGTTTTTTTTTTTACCCTAAAAAAAACCAAAACATTTCAGTAGCTATTTCTCCCCCCTCAGTAAATACTTACCGGAGTCTTTCCTCAATCCAGTGCTGTGCCCTTCTGCAGGTCTTCTCCCCTCACAGGGTTGGCTGAGTGCATTGAGCGCCATTGATAAAATGGCTTGTTGTGCCTTCCTGTCCAGGCCAGATTTCAGCACAGTGACAATTTCTTATGCATGTACCCAAATTAAATGTTTTATCTAATTACTACTGGAGTTTTTATTTTTCACCAAATAAACCAAAAAAAAGCCATTTTTTTTTCTTTTTTTTTTTTTTTTGACGTTTTGCAAATATCTTCATACATTTATGCCAAAATGAATTCTGCTACTATTCTTTAGTAAAAAATACTAGGGCCGACACTACTAATCGATTGACAATTAATCGATTACAATTTTCATAATCGATTAATCGGCCAGTAACCTAATATGGTTAAAACTAAAATTGGCCCTTTATAGTACAAAAAAGCAAATCGCTACTGTAATTACTTTCACTGTCCCACAGTAAAAAAAAAATGAACCCCTTACAGTAGTGATTATTTGCTCTTTTTGTACTTATTTTCATTTTTTTTTAACCCCATTATGTTACTAAACCTCTCAGGCCTGGGGTCACACCTCAGTTTTTTGGTGCTTTTTGCAGAAACACAATACAGTTCATTTACATGTTTTCCTATGGGACACGTTCACATCCATGATTTTTTTTTTCAGCTGCTGAATGGGAAGTGAGGGGATTTTTTTTGACGCAAAACGGTGCTATATTTTTTTTTTTTTTTTTAATATACTTCAATGAAGAAGCTGCAGAAAAGCATGTAATGTGTTTTTGTGTCAATTTCTGTTTTGTAATCTGCCCAACAACAATTGGCCCAAAAAAATGCAATTTTTTTTTTAAGGCTATTATCCGATCGAAACAATAATTGGCCAACTAATCTATTATGAAAATAATCGTTAGTTGCAACCCTAAAAATAACCCAAATCGGTGTATATTATTTAGTCTGTAGAAAAGTTAGTTTACAGACTATGATATCGGGGTTTACTTAATGGCAGACCGTAACCTGGACCGAGCGACAGTCCTGTTCAGATTACAGCGATGCCACTTGTCAGCCTCTGTGTTCTCTCTCTGTTCTCCCGCCTGACTGCCACTATCAGCCTCGCAGCAGGCGGAATGTGCTCCATCTCGGGAGAGATTCAGTAATCGCCTACTTGTTGTAATACGTTTTGTAGCCCCCTGTCCAAAGATGCAGCACATCTTGCTCCCACCCACTGTGAGGATGATGGCGGCCGAGCTGAAGACCCAAGCGAGGTAGAAGTACAGTGAGGACTTTGATGTAAGGGGGGGGGGGCTTCCACATGTTATAGTACAAACATGAGATTTGGACCTCTGCCAGAAGAAAATGTAAAAACTGGTAAATTTTAATTCAAGACCCGTGTGTGTATATGTTAATAAAAAAAAAAAAAAAAAAAAGAGGCCCTAAAATGCTAGGACTGTACACATCCCCAAATGACCCCCCCCCCCCTTTTTAGAAATTAGGCTGTCCAAGGTATTTAATAAGAGGCACCACAAGTTTTTTTAAGTTGTGATTTTATTTATTTTTTTGGCACAATAAAAAAAAAAAAAAATTTGCACAAAGCAGGTAGAGCTGTATAATTCTGGACAAAATGAGAATCATTTATTTTATTATTTTTTTGCTTAGAATAAAGACCATGATTCTCGGCGTAACATCTTTCACACTATACAAAAAAAAAATTTGCCTAACTTTACGGGTTATTTTTATAATTAGTTGAAGTGTGTTTTTTGCCCAAAAAAATTGCATTTGAAAGAGTGCTGTGAAAATGCAGCATGACATAAAATATTGCAATGACCGCAATTTTATTCTCTAGGGTCTCTGCTAAAAAAAATATAATGTTTGGCAGTTCGAATTTTTTTTTTCTAGAAAAAAAAACACTGATTTGAACTTGTAATCATCAAGTTTCAGAAAAAGGCTTGGTTAAACTGACCTCATTTGCAGACCGAAGTTCTTCCTTTTTGATCTCTAAAAGAACCAAACGATACAATGGTGTGTGTGTGTTGGTCTTTTTTTTTTTTTTTTTTTTTTTTTTTATATCTCAGCGCTGAGCAATGTTGTGATAAACTTTTCCGGCTGCTTTTTTTTATTTTTATATATTTTTTGACAGCTTTATAATACAGGATCTATTTAGCGCCAACAGTTTGCTCAGCGCTTTACAAAATTAAGGCAGACATTACAGTTGCAATGCAATTTGCATATAAACCTATATAACTGTTGATGAGGTATTTGGCTATGAGGAGTATTAACTACAAGTTTGTTTATTTTTAAGTTTTTAATAGCATTGTAAAATACATTTTCATGAATAGGTATTAAAAATGGCCATTTGATTTACAAGATGCTTAATAAGTCTTAACTAGCTGTGTGTTTTTTTTTTTTTTTTTTTTGGTCTTGGTGTTCTTTTGTTCCGTTTTCTCAAATGATGAGAATCTATACTGAATAAGTAAAATCAAAAGGGTCCAACAGTAAGGCTTCATTTCCATGGACGTTTTTACAGCCACTTTTTTAGGCCTTTTTTACAGCTTAAAAACGCCTGTCCATTTTATTTTATTTATATTAACGCCGCGGTAGCGTTTTTGAGCGTTCAACGTCTGGCGTTTTTACAGCTCTAAGGCTGGAGCTTCAGAACGCACTGGTCCTGTTTTTTTTTTTTTTTGCAGCTTAAAAACGTCTCGGCCATCTACAGCCCAAAAACGTCATGGTGGGCATGAGGCCATAGACTAACATGGGGAGCCGTTTTTAAGCTACAAAAAAAAGCTCAAAAGTGGCTGTAAAAACGTCCATGGAAATGAAGCCTAAACGTCCACCCACACTGTAGGTCCCACCACTGTGTCAGAGTATTATAAATTATAATTGATGAAACGCGTTGGGGTGGCTGTACGGCAACTGAGTGACATTAGATGAAATACTGGAAATGATGCAGTAATGATTTTGGTGTGGGTGGCGCATGCACGTGTGCTGGGTACACTTAGATCATATTATGCCAGTCTCATACTGCTGTAGTGGATTTATTACATGCGTGCATTTATCTGATGTAATGTGAGTGCAATGTTTTGAAGTCTTTTAACTTTAATAAATTTGATCAAACGTTACTGCACAATTTTTTTTTTTTTTATATGTGGATTATGTCGGATTATCATTAAGGCTTGGAGATCGATGTGAATATTTAACCCTGTGTGGGTTGATGTTTGTTTGTTGAGCATGGGCGTGCATGCCAACTTTATCTGGTGAGTGGACACCCAGAATGGAGTGGTGTCACCATTTGCAAGCGGTGTGGTGGATGAGCTTGATGAATAGCGCCTCCTTACAACACTTCTTGAATTTACATTGACTGTCACCTTACATTTTCGGACTGATTCAGTCTGTGGACTGTTATATTTATTTTCATGTTATTAATCGATCACTTATGACTGTTTGTTTATTTTTTATCCTTTGTATTCATTTAGTGAGACTATTTACTGCATTAGTAGTTTTGGTAGATGTGTTGTATAATGAATAAGTGATGATACTTATTTAAAATGATTCGGATCATAGTAGCTTCTCTGCTTATTGTCCTCTTATACTCTTCGGGGCTGAGATTACAGTGGCTTGATTATGATCGTAAGAACTTGGTGGGTGCAAAGAACTTGTTAGCTGCTTGTACTTTCAAGTGTGTGTGTGTGGAGAATGCAAAAAAACCCACCTGTTTTACAATGTAGCATTATGCTTTTAAAGTTGAAAATCTAAAGTCCATTTTAGAGATGCAAAAAGTTCATGTGAAGCTCACAGGTGTGAATATCACCTTGAAAGGGGGGTTATACAGGCACTGCGAGCAAGAATGTTAGAGTTAAAAAAAAAAAAAAAAAAAAAACTGCTTTCAGTGTATATACTTTTATTTTTTTTTATTTTTTTATTTTTTTACTTGTTTATTCAATTTAATTTGCAAAAGTCCCTTCATTGGAGTGTTCTTCCAGCAGTATTAAACCCAAAATGTAATGTATTGCGGCTTACCAATCATTGGACATGGTAGCTGCTGTGTGTGTGTGTGTGTGTGTGTGTTTGTTTTTTTTGTCGCCCACCTGGTGATCTGGCCAATAACACGCAAATTGAAGCCAAACTCCAGCTAATACTTTTATAATCAGTTACAGCAAACCGTTTATTTCCCTTTTTTGGGCTAGAAGTTTTCCATAAATACTGATCATTTTTAAGCACCCTTCTCAGTGTAGTTGCGTGAGATCTTTTCTTTTCTTTTGAAAAAAATGTACTGGCTGGATAAAAAAAAAAAAAAAAAAAAATAACTAATACAGCCATTGCATCTAAGAATCGGAAAGCTGCAACTGCAGCTAGAGGCATCATTTCAGATATCATTCTTTTGTGCCGGCGATTCTGTGCACGATGAGAACGATCATAGCGGCAGTTCCGCCGCTTGATTGTTTTTTAAGGCGGCGGGAGGGGACGTCTTGCCTCCCCCCCGCCACAATCCGGTGCTTCTTTGGGCTCTCCCGTGCCCATCAGGGGCCCGGAGAAAGGATCGCCCTGCTCCGGATAGGAAGCATAGAGATGACTGGTGACCAGATGGTCACCAGTCATCTCTATGACCAACTGCGGGTGCGATGTGATAACATCACGCCCGGGTTCCCGGAAGTAAACAAAGCCGCGATTGCGGCTAGTGAGCATGAGTTCTGTGAAATTGTTTTCACGATCTCATGGTTTACAGCCTAGAGAGATGGGGGGGGGGGGGGGTCTTATTGACCCCCCATCTCTCCATAAAACGGACCTGTCGCACACAATTCCTATTACATGGGATGTTTATGTTCCCTGTAATCAGGGCTGTGGAGTCGGTAGATAAATGTTCCGACTCCGACTCCTCAGTTTTATGTACTTCCGACTCCCCGACTCCGACTCCTCTGTATTAATATGCGAATGTATTTTATACATTCCTTGAGGGAAAGAAACGCAACCTACCACAGGACTACTGGCTGGGAAGCCAACAGTCTACTGTATTGCACAGTTTAAGCAAAAGACAAACACAATGAAAACAAAGTTTTATTAATTTTTTTTTTTCCCATAGTCATGTTTAAAGTTTCCATTCCCTTCACTTATACAAGTGTCTCACTCTCTAGTCCTGCAAAAAACATATTTATTTAATCCCTTATCAGTGAGAGGCTAGGTTACACATGGACGCTGCGTTCCCTGTAAAAGCAGAACACAACACTATGGAAAGTATAAGTATTGCAGCTCCTAATTGTGCGTTGCGTGCCATATAGTGAAGCACATGAAAAGCATGCTTCTTCACGGTCACTTAACGTGTTCGTTTTGCGGTTACGTGAGGCACTGCATGCATTGGTCTTTATTCTTACAGTAGAGAAGTCATTAATTATAACTTTTTGTAAATTGGGACATTTAAACTTGCTTTTTTTTATTCCAATCTAAATTTAGTAGGAGTCGGAGTCGGTGCATTGTTTGCCGACTCCGACTCCAGGTACCCAAAATTTCCCCCGACTCCTCGACTCCGACTCCACAGCCCTGCCTGTAATAAAAATAAAAGTGATAAAAATTTTATATATTCTGTAACTAAACTGATGACCTGTAAACACTTTTTAAGTACTGAAGTTTGGCGCCATTCCATGAGTGCGCAATTTTAAAGCATGACATATTGGGTATGTATTTACTCGGCGGAATATCTTTCAAATTTTTTTTTTTCCAAAAAAATTGGGCTAACTTTACTGTTTTCATTAAACCATTTTTAAAAAAAAAAAAAAACGCTTGAAAAATTTATTGCGCAAATACCGTGCAAGATATAAAGTTGCAATGACCGTCATTTTATTCCCTAGGGCAGTGGTCCCCAACCTTTTTGGCACCGAGGACCGGCGTTGTGAAATAGAATCGGGCCAAGGCCGGGGGGGGGGGGGGGGGGTTGTTATGTAGCTTTTCGCAGGCAATTTTTTGAGGAAATGGCTGGTGTTAGCGCTTAAATCATCACAGAACAATGGCTGATATGGTGTTGGGATGATTGAAGCGCATTATTTGTCATTGCATTGTAATGTAAAATGAAATAGTTCAAACTCACCATAGTGCAGAATCTGCCACAAGGTGTGGATTGTCGCTTGCCACGTCACCTGCCACCAGGTGTGGATTGTCGCTTGCCACGTCACCTGCCACCAGGAGTGGATTGTCGCTTGCCACGTCACCTGCCACCAGGAGTGGATTGTCGCTTGCCACGTCACCTGCCACCAGGAGTGGATTGTCGCTTGCCACGTCACCTGCCACCAGGTGTTGATTACCATGTCACCTGCCACTTCATGTCCCATGGTCCTCTGCTGATCTCCTGCAATTGATTCCTCCCCTTGGCCAATGGGAGGGGTACTGGAGCTTCGGCAGCCAGAATCCACAGAGCTGCCCTCTTTCCCTTCTCTCGTGCTGTTACAGAAGGTGAGTGGGGGGAGCAGGGGAAGGAGACACTGACAGTCACTCTGTCATCCTATGCAGCTGTAAACCCGAGCGGGAAGAAGAGGGAGGAGCAGAGGGGGGAGCAGAGCGAGCAGCAGGTGGGAGAGGACATGCATGCCTGCAATTTCCATCTCCCTGTAGGACTGGTCTGTTGCGGTGGGGGGAAGCCCCCAGTCGCCCACAGCACAGCCACCCCAGTCCCCACTGTCACTACTTCCGGGTGGGTGGCGAGAGATGATCTCATCTCTCTGTTACTGCGCCTCGCCACAGTATAGCAGCCCCGCTGTGTGGGCGGAAGTGCCGTGTTCCGGGCCGCGGGGAGAGATGATCTCATCTTTCCGCGCTGCAGTGTGTGGGCGAATTATTTAAAGTTCCTCGGGCGGCCCGGTACCGTTTGATCCACGGACCGGTCCGCGGCCCGGGGGTTGGGAACACTGCCCTAGGGTGTCTGCTAAAAAAAAAAAAAGTGTGTGTGTGTGTTTTTGGAGGTTCTGAGTAATTTTCTAGCAAAAGAATGATGATTTGTACATGTAGGAGAGAAGTGCCAGAATAGACCCGGTATTGAGGTGGTATAAAAGCCCTGTATTGAAGTGGTTAACCATACTTGTTTCCATAATTTTGTCCAACCCCTGTATATTGTGGCTTACCAAGTCTTCAAAGGTGGGTAATGGAATCTGATACCACTCTTCATCCAAAAACCTGGGTAACAATCCTGTGCAATGTACTTTTCCCCTCTCGATGATTGGCTCAGCCCTCTACAGGAAACACAAATCGGATACAATTTCAAAGGCCCCTTCCTTTCCTCTGACCCTCAGTTTTGTGTTTCCAGATCCTCCAGGAGCACTGACACGTTTTTGATTTTCTTGGGTCTGGTAACTGTGGTTGGTGGCTGGCCTACTCTTTCCCTCCGTTTCCCCTCTTGCCTCTGGTAATTCGGAAGAATATTCCAGTCCGATCAGAAGTTGTTCTGATTGCCCCCTGGTGGCCCAGGAGGAGTTGGTTTTCCTCTCTGAAGGCCCTCTCTGTAGATCCTCCCTGGCCCCTTTCAGATGGGAAGGATCTGTTCCATCAGGGACCAGTGTTGCATCCAAACCCTCTGACCTTTCATTTGACGGCCTGGAGGATGAGCGGCGCATCTTACAGTTGAGGGGGTGTTCAGAGATTGTTATTCAAACAATTCTGAGCAGCCGTAAGTTGGTCACAAGAAGAATCTATGGGAAAGCTTGGAAAAGTCTTAATTCCTGGCAAGGGAATTCCGGTTTAGATTCTTTTTCCACTGCCTGTATTTTGGACTTTTTGCACAGGGGAGTAGAGAAAGGACTATCTGTCAGCACCCTTAGGGTTTTAGGTTACGGCCTTGTCTTAGTTTTCAGATAAGAGACTAGCAGAAGGTCCCTTAGTCAGGAGGTTCCTTTCAGCCAGATCTAGACATGCTCCCAAGGTCGTCAAACCTATTCCTCCTTGGGATCTATCATTGGTGTTAAATGCTCTTACAAGGGCTCCTTTTGAGCCTTTGCATGAGGCTTCTCTGAAATGAATTTCCTTAGATTGCTTTCCTTCTGGCTATTACGATAGGAAGAAGGATTTCTGATCTGCAGTCTCTTTCCTGTAAAGACCCCTTCCTGAGGATTCTAGAGGACAGGGTAGTGATTAGGCCTGATCCTTTCTATTTGCCCAAAGTATCTTTAAACTTTCATAGGTCCCAGGAAGTGGTCCTGCCTAGTTTCTGTACCTCTCCCAAGAATGCGGAGGTGGAAAGATTTGGTCTTTTAGATGTAAAGAGATGTCTTCTGCTTTTACCTAGAGGAATCCAGTGGTTTTAAGAGTTCCTCCCATCTGCGGGTATTATTCAGTGGCCCCAAGAAGGGGTCCAAAGTGTCTAAAAGCTCTTTTGCTAGGTGGATTAGGGGGGCTATATGTGAAGCGTACAAAGTTGCAGGAAAACCCCCGTAAGACTTACCGGTAACTGTATTTTCAGGAATCTTCCAGGGCAGCGTTTATATTCCCACCCTATTTTACTTTTCACTGGTCGAACTTGTTTAGTGTGTGTGTGTGTGTGTGTGTGTGTGTGTGTGTTTTTCCCTTTGCCGAGTGCACTTTTGGTGAAGGTTTACTTGATCTTCTAAACAACTGAGGATCAGAGGAAAGGGAGGGGCCGTTTTTAAGTTGTCTGATTTGTGTTTCCTGTAGAGGGCGGAGCCAATCATCTCTCGTAGCTGTTCTGGAAATACTGTTACCGATAAGTCTAACAGGGTTTTTTTTTTTCTCTTTTGGTCGGTTGACCATGTGGACTGAGTTCATGCTTATCAGACGACTTTCGCCTGATACTGTAACTCGCAACGTCAGACACTGCAGCACCAGCTAAGGTAGCACAGCCAATTTGCCCTTTTGAAACTCTGTAAGCTCTGATATGACTTCGTATTACTAGCTGTGCATGCAGCGAATGATGAAAGTGAGACTTCCCACATCCTCTTTCTGCTGATGGGGAAAACTCCAGATTTTCTACTTGCGATTGGGAGCTTTCTGAGTATGTGACGTCCAATTATGGCAGTCACATGATCAGAGACCCTGCCTCCTGGCCCTTTAAGAGGTTTCTGATGCCTTCATTAAAGATGATTGTTGTGTTTATTTTTTGTGTACACTAAAATACAAAAAGGTATTGCACAGGGCGATCCCTTACCTCAACCCCTGGGGCCACACAAGCTTTCTCAGCTCCTCCTCAAGTACTTGGCAAACTGGATGCAGCTGAGGGGGCAATTGTGTAGTAATGCTCCTAAACCAGGCTGTGTGTGTCCATAGATGCATGCAGCCTGGCTCTGCCACCACCTCCTCCTCACAGGATTTGACTGACATCAGTGGAAGCCTATGGCTCTCACTGCTCTCAGACTCCTGTGACAGCAGAAAGAGGAGCAGTGCTGCTGCACACATGACCATTCTAGATCAAGAGGACACATGAAGGTGCTTGGGGATGGCACAAGCAATGGAATTGTATTTTTATTTTTTTTCTCTCCTTTTTGATGCAAGGAAGCTTTAAGGTAAACTATCGTTTGAACCACTTTCATTGAAACAGAATCCATACAGCTAAAGTGTGTTGGAAGCAAAAACCTTTTTAGTCTTGGATAGATTGAGAGATTAGACCCTCTGCCTGTGTAATTAAGAAGGTGCTCTTTATTTGTCCTTGTGAGTGTCAAGGGGCTAGAAAAGGAGGAAAAGCCAAAACTTTGAGTTGTCGCTAGAACGGGTGGTAATGGGACATTTGTTCTTCTGAGGGAATTTTTTCTGTGGGGTGATTCAGCCCTTCTTTCGGTCCTGCTGACAATGGTCTTCTATACAGAAAGTGAAGGGAAATCCACTCTCTCTCCTATGTCCTATGAACAGGTGGTGAGGTGGATTATTCCAATGACTTTGGATATCCCCCACTTTGGTAAGGTTTCCTTTTACCAATATCTGCACAATATCCATTTCCTATTCTATCCAAACTTTATTTTATATTTTTATTAAATGGGTATTTTTAATAAAGATATTAAGTGTTAGTTTTCCACTTCACACATAAAACAATTTAGGTGCCCACAGTTTGCTGTGTTGCATTTGGCTTTCTGAATTGCATTCGAAGTGAAGGGGTTTGCTTAGTGGTAGACTACCAATTAGGGCCGAAACAACTATTCGAATAATCGATTATGAAAATGATAATCGATTAATCGGCCAGTAACATAATGGGGTTAAAAAAATAAAGTTGGCCCTTTATAGTACAAAGAGCAAATCGCTACTGTAAATATTACTTTCACTGTCCCACAGTAAAAAATGAACCTCTTACAGTAGCGATTATTTGCTCTTTTTGTACTAATTTTAGTTTTTTTAACCCCATAATGTTACTAAACATCTCAGGCCTGGGTCACACCTCTGTGCGTTTTGCAGAAACACACTACAGTTCATTTACATGGTTTCACATCCATGATTTTTTCAGCTGCTGCGTATTTGGAAAGGGAAAGGACTTTTTACACAAAACTGCTATTTTTTTTTTTTTTTTTTTTTGGTTCAATATACTTCAATGGAGAAGCTGCAGAAAAACATTTTTGTGGCAATTTTGTGTTTTCTAATCTGCCCAACAACAAATTGGCCTAAAAAAAAATGCATATTTTTTTTTTTTTAAGGTTATTAACCGATCGAAACGATAATCGGCCAACTAATCGATTTATGCAAATAATGGTTATTTGCAGCCCTACAACCAATATTTCACAGAAGAGATTTTAGTTTTGCCATTTGACTCCCTGGAAACCTTTGCCCTGGAATGCAGTGCTGGTTGTTGTTAAAGCTCAAACAGACTGTCTTGTTACAAAATTGATTCCACCTCTCCAAAGGAAATTCAAGTAAATTCAGCTCTCTCCAATTAAGAGTTTGAGTTTTCCAAAATGTTATGAGATAATTGATGTATGTCCAGAAATCACTAAATAGGCCTCATGTACACTGCTGCTGGTAAACGGATGTTAAGGAGCAGTTATGCATTTTATTTTTATCTTTTCAGCCGATTCTGAACTCTCCTGTTGTCTTATTTACATGTACACGGTTGTTTGCAGGCAGTTGCGTGTAGAGGCTTTATCTGGAACCCCCATGCATTCAAAAGCTGTGTTTAGAGGCATTTCAAGCGGATAAACGTGGTAACTTGTGTTTGTTACCAAAACGCTGCTAGACGTTTTTCATTTAAAAAAAAAAAAATTATATATATATATATATTCTCCTTTTTTAGATGCCGGCTTCTAGCTGTGAAGTTAAATCGTTCAGGAGAGGTTAAACAACATCCCGTGTACATGAAGCCTTAGACCTGGGGTGCCCAACCTTTTGAAGCATGAGGGCCACTTAAGCAACTTGGTAACTGCTCACGGGCCACAATGGGCGGAGCGCAGATGCTTGTCCGCTCTGCAGACACAGCTGGATACCATTGGAGGTAGGACACAAGTCTGCCACTCAGAGATGAATGGAGGGTCCAGATGGGTCGGACTGACCGTGTAAAAGGGGCCCATGGCTGCATTCACACTGCGGGTGCAACGCAGTGTACGTTTTGGCTTTTCTGCACTTTCAGAAAGCTCACCAAACTTGCAGGTAATAACAGAAGTCTATGGCTCTGTGCAGGTAACCTGCAGGTGCACTGCTCTGTATCTGCAGATTTGTTTGAAAGCAGCCCAGTAACCACTGCAGAACAGATATGCCCATATATACACTGTAATTTTAGTAATAAACTGACCTTTAATAACAGTATTCTATTCCATCCCCGAGCAGGAGGTCACGGGCAACATCAGACGGCTCCGCGGGCCACTGGTTGGGCACCTCTGCCTTAGACTATGAAAAGTAATTTTTCGCTCAAGATGCAGATTGACATCGACATGCTAATGTCATTTTATGTTTTAACGTTTTATAATACACTAGTGGCATTTTAGGCTAGCTTTACACGTTCCCACACAAAAAACTCTGTTTTTAGAGCCAGTTCACACTGGGGCGGCACGACTTGCCACACGACTCGGCAAGGCGCGGTGTGCAGACGACTTCAGAGTCGACTTGCAAAATGACTTCTGTATTGAAGTCGTCCCCAAAGTAGTACAGGAACCTTTTTACTTCAGTCGCTCCTATTAGAATGGTTCCATTGTACAGAGCAGGACGCGACTTGTCAGGCGGCTGAGTCGACCAAGTGTGAACCGGCTCTTAGGAAAATGTGCAGGGGTGCCATTAACTTAGTGGTTGTAAACATTAATTTTTATTTTTTTCTATTTAAAGTGTAACTCCACTTTTGTTAAAGGGAGGGGGACCTTCCCCTCTGGGTGATCCATGTACCTTTACGAGTTTTTTGATGAACATTGTTGTGGATTCCCACCTTTTTGTTACTATGAAGAAATCCCTGTGTTTCTCTGTGTCTATGCAGAAGTAAACCTAAGTCCCATTTCACACTTGTGTGACCTTGCCGCAACTTGAAGCTATGCCTGTGTAATCTTGAGGACTATGGACCTCAAGTCGCATCAAAGTAGTGGAGGGACTACTTTGAATTTGCACATATGGACTGTATCCACTGGGAATCATGGGGTACGACTTGTCATGCGACCTTGCAGTCCCAAGTCACAGAACTAGTGTTAAAGGGGCCTAGTGGGGGTGTTTTTTTTTTTCTTTCTTTTTTTTTTTTATCAACCCGAGCTTTGCCGGTGCTGCAGCTGAGGAAAATTGCAGACCCTGCATCCCTTTTTAGATGTGATTTTTTTATTTTTATTTATTTATTTTCTTCGAGTATCTTGCCAAAAATGACATTTTTTGTTGCAGGGGATGCCTGAAATGTGATTTTTATCTCTGGCTCACTGATTTTTTTCCCCCCCAAAATCTGCACTATCGCACAAGCAGGAAATAACACATCTAAGGGGCGTTCTGTGTACAGAACACCTTCACGTAGCCATATTGCATACCCCCCCACTAAAGTAGAGTTAACCTATTTAATATACGTTTAAGTATAATGGGTTTATACTTGCCTCATGTGAGACAAACATTTTTTACCTTTTTTAATGTGGTAATAAACCTAAAAGCAAACCTTTTATTATATTGCAGCTTACTATTTCTTGGATGTGTTGGCTGTATTCATTGTTTCTTTTTTTTACTTTTCACCTGGTGATCCAGCCAGTAAGTCTGTTTTTCAAAAGCACATTCTGCTGGAGAGCTTGGATGTTACATAGATGAGACAATCAATTTAACACTGGCAAGGGTGCAATGATCAGCTTTTATTTATGTTGAACCTTTTTTCGTAAAAGGTAAAGATGGTTTGCTGTAACTGCTTATAAAGCATTTCCTGGAGTTTTGCTTATATTTGTTAGTGTATTTAGACCTGTTGGTACAACTAATTCTCCCCTTCCCCCCAGACTGAAAATGCTGTTGTCCAAATGTGCTTTTTCATCCAGAGTGGGGACACTATTACAGGAGATGCTACTTGCCAGATCACCAGGTGAAAACGAGGAAAAAGCTTTAAAGTGGTACTAAAGGTTTGGCTTTAAAAATACAAAAATGTCATACTGGCCTGCTCTGTGCAGTGGTTTTGCGCAGAGCACCCCTGATCCTCTTCTCTGGTCCCTTGCCAGTGCTCCTGGCTCCTCCCCCTTGACCACTGCCCACAATGGCAAGCTGCATGCTCACTCCCATGCCCTGCTTTGTGTCCATAAGATGCACAGAGCTGTGCTTCGTCCCCGCCTATACGTTCTCATGGGCTTAATGCCTGTGATTGACAGCAGTGGGAGCCAATGTGAGGGGAAGTTGTCCTGAGACAGGCAAGGCTCTCATGCACATTGCTCGGTCGGG
The DNA here is from genome assembly GCF_905171775.1 of Rana temporaria. Lineage (NCBI taxonomy): Eukaryota > Metazoa > Chordata > Amphibia > Anura > Ranidae > Rana > Rana temporaria. The sequence goes on along the minus strand of NC_053489.1, from coordinate 353,334,673 downwards.
AGAGGGCTCAGGTGAGTATTAGGGGGGCTGTGGTGAAAGCAGCAAACAGGTTTTACCTTCATCCATACAATACATGAAGGTAAAAAACCTCAAGCCTTTACAACCACTTTAAGTTTGTTTCTTTTTTGTTTTAACTTAAAAAAAAAAAAATTCAGCCACCAAACCAAATGTTTGGTAAGCTAAAAAATATACATTTTTTAATACTACTTTATTGTGGAGAATGCATTAAAGCAAAAGTGGTTTAAGGCCCCCTCCCCGGTTCCTGTTTGTGAAACCTACTTTTGAGGGGTGGGGGGGAGCAGGTACCTATTTCCACTTCCATTCGTTCTGGTCGCCTAGGTGACCGGAAGCAGAAGCTCTCCCTTCTGAAGTCTTTTGGGTCAATATGACAGATGCTAGAAGACTTCATCGCTGCTTGCGCATGTGCAGTGGGCACCCGGCTGTGAAGCCGCTAGCTGTCACAGCCGGGTGCCCATAGTAGAGATGCCTGGGAAGGACATGGCTGCAGTGAGTACACTGCTGGACTATGGGACAGGTGAATGTGGTGTGTGTGGTTTTTTTTTTTTTTTTTTTTATTATTATTAAAAAGTCAGCAGCTACACTTTTTGTAGCTGCCAACTTTTAATAAACAATTGGAACTTTGCTTTAAGTTAACAACTTCAACCTTTTTAGGACGTAGCTATCCTAGCCCAGGGGTGCCCAGGTTCGCTGCTGCCCAGCGTCCGTACCCACCTCCTCTGTGATGTTAAGAGCTGAGGATTTTATCACTTCTGGTTTCAAGTAGAACTATAGGCAATTATTTTTTTTGGACAGAGTAGAGGGTTATAACCCCCTGATCCCCCATTGGGGAGATTTACATTTACTTCCTGTCCGATAGCCAAAGCAGCAAGTGAGAGGAAATCCCTACAAATTAAGGGGAATTCTTTGGGACCCTCCAGGTTACCAGAACTAGTGTTGCCATTGTAAAATTTCCCCGCTATTACTTTTCTGGTGACATTCCTAAATTTGGTATTTTTTACTTTTCCCTTTTCTATAATAAACAGGATAAGAGAGAGAATCCCCCAAATGGGGAAACGGACGGCATAAAAAAAACAAATAGTTCTAATCCATCTCCACTTTTATACTTTGTTTTTGTTATAGGCCGTTACCAGCTTGTATAGCATCTCCTCAAACTGATCGCGGTTTGATCAGATGCCTTGCAGGCCAGAAGAGAGATGGGGTCTAATGGACTCCAGATCGCTCCATAAAGAGGACCTGTCACGGCCCGTGCTATCACAAGAGAGATGTTCCACAGGCGTGCACAATTTTGAAGTGTGACATGTTCGGTATCTATTTACTCAGTATACAACATTTTAAAAATGTAAATGTGGTGCTACATTAAAAATTTCCATCCCCACTTTCATCTCCAGGGTCTGATTTTAAAAAAATAATGTTTGGGAGTTCTAATTTAACCCCTTCCATACAGGGCATTTTTACCCCCTTCCTTCCCAGACCAATTTTTTAGTTTTCAGCGCTGTTGAACTTTGACAATTGCGTGGTCATGCAACACTGCATGACCACTAAATCTGTTTTTTTCCCCCCCACAAATAGAGCTTTCGTTTGGTGGTATTTGATCATCTCTGTGGTTTTTATTTTTTGCGCTATAAACAAAAGAACGGCGACAATTTAAAAAAAAAAAATAATATTTTTTTTATTAAATATCACAATTTTTTTTTTTTTTTTTTTTTTTTTTAACTTTTATTTCTCAGTTTAGGCCGATACGTATTATTCTACATTTTTTTTTTTTTTTTTTTTTTTTTTGTGACCGTGACATTGCGGCGAACACATCGGACACTTTTGACACGTTTTTGGGACCATTCACATTTATACAGCGATTAGTGCTATAAATATGCATTGATTACTGTGTAAATGTGACTGGCAGGGAAGGGGTTAATATGTTGCCTAAGGTGTGTTCTAACTGTAAGGGGGAGGGGACTCACGTCCTGCCCGCAGTCTACCCGCAGACTGTGTGGCCGGAAGTGGGTGCAAAAAAACCTGGCTCCTAACTTTTTCCGCTTGCTCCTAGATTCCAAGCAAATTTGTCAAGCCCTGCCCTAGCCTCAAGATCACACAGTGTCTAGTTACAAATGAAACTAGTTGTTGAAAGTGTTAGTTGCTTGTCTGTGGTGCCAATTCAGCGGATTCAGTACAAAGTGTCAGTAACCTGGTAAAAGTATAGAAGACTGGTGTTTTTTTCTTCAGGTCATGGATACAGAGCTGCTTAGCAAGTTGTTGAGAGCGAGCAATATATTCATTTAACGTATTTTTTTTTTTTTTTCTCTATTTTGAGTTTGCCTTTCCATTGCTTCTCAGCCTCTGGTCAGCCCCCAGGTAGAAATGGAGGAATCTGTTTGATGTGTCCCCATTCAGACTACATAGGTCTATGGCCAGCTTGGCTCCCCTTCTTCCCATGTAAGAATGCTGGTGATTGGCTGTTCAGGCATCCAGTGCCATTGCCTTGGATGGAAAGAAGACTCTTCAGTTTTTTTGTAAGCTCCATGTCATGATATGAACCTTTTCACACTGCTTCTTCTCTTTGCTTCGCAGGCCAAACAAAGCAGCAGAAGCAAAATGAAGGTGAGTATGAATTTGTGGAGAGCAGCCAGTAGTTTAAAAAACATACATATTTTTTTTTTCTCTCTACATTTTGTGGGCAAAGCACAAGTTTTCCTTTTTGTGAAAACTTGCCTCTTCCAACATTTATATTATTTGCTCTTCATAGTCTGTGTTTAATCTGTCCTTCCTGCCATTTCTCTCAATATTGCAAGAGTATCAGCACCGGAGGAAGTTGAGAAAAATAAGCAAGGATAAACCTCACCTGAGGTATGGCCAGAGATAAATTTTGGCCATTTGTATAGTAAAAATACATTGGGCTAGATTCAGTAAGTTGCGGCGTAGCGTAAATGGGGCCGGCGTAAGCCCGCCTAATTCAAATGTGGAAGGGGGGCGTGTTTTATGTTGCTGTGTGATGACCTGACGTGATTGACGTTTTTTACGAATGGCGCATGCGCCGTCCGTGTACATATCCCAGTGTAAATTGCTCCCAAGTACGCCACAACGACATATTGGTTTCGACGTGAACGTAAATTACGTACAGCCCTATTCGCGAACGACTTGCGCAAGCGACGTAAAAAATTCAAATTTCGAAGCGGGAACAACGTCCATACTTAACATTGGCTGCGCCTCCTAATGGCAGGAGTAACCTTACGCCGAAAAAGCCTAACGTAAACGACGTAAAAAAAATTGCGCCGGGCGTACTTTTGTGAATCGGCGTATCTAGGTCATTTGCATATTCTACGCCGAAAACAACGGAAGCGGCCAGCGTAAAAATGCACACAATTATACGCCGCCACATTCAAGTTACGTCGGCGGAGGAAGCCTTTTTTTTTTTTTCAACGCATCTGCCTTGGAGAATCTGCGCAGATTTGAAATTACGTTGGCGTATCTGGAGATACGCCGCTGTATCTTCTTGCTGAATCTAGCCCCTGGTCTCTAATAATATTGAGTGCCCCATCTGAGGCTGCTGCAGGTGCTCTGTGATATGAGGAAGTTCTGATGAGTGTCACAATTTCCCCTACTCCAATCACAGAACACTTTGCATTCATTGCATTTTTGAATCAGGGACAGTAATCAGTGTAGTGAGGTTGAGGAATGCTACTTTGTTTCATGTTGTAATCTAAATATGTATGAAATCTGAAACAAAATGGTCCCAAAGGGTAAAAGATTTTGCACCACGGTACCACCGCATTTCATGGGCTGTTCAGCTGCATAATTTATACAGAGATCAATGAATGAACTACAAGCCCCATCTGCCACAGCGGTAGACAAACTTGTAGTTCTCAGTGAAACATGAGCGCGGTGTTAACTGCGCTTGTAGACCATTGATATTTCCTCCAGCTTTGTAACTGTGAAAGTCCATACCTAGGTACAGAAAGCGAGCTGAAGCAAGATTGAACTTGCAATCCAGGGATCGTGGTTGCAGTGCTTTGCAGGCTTATTTTGCAAATAAAAGTACATTCAGTGGAGCCATGCAAGGTCGATTGCGAATCACATGTTTCATATCGCTGTGCACACCGGAGTGAGAGCGCAAATTCTAGCACTAGACCTCCTCCATAACCCTAAACTGATTACCCATAGAAAATATAGGGTGCTGAAGTTTGTCTCCAATTCATGGGCGGACACAAATTTAACCGCTTGTCTACCGCCCGCCGTCATGATGGCTCTTTTCAGACCTTTGTGCTATTAATTGCAGAGTGCTCTCCAGGTTCAGGGCATCTCTGGTGACCCTGCTTCTTAAAATGGAACTTAAGGGGGTAAATGCTTACCTATCCAATGGTCCTGCCCTGACTTCTTCTGAGTGCCAGTCTTTGGGCCTCCTCATTGGCCAGTGGGGAAGGAGCTGGAGCGAAACTCGGACACCAGCCTGTTACTGTAAGCAGAGCTTCACATGGCAGCACTGTTTACGGTGCTGGAGAAGACAGCGAGCAGGCATGTAAGGGCATTTTATTGCAGAATAGATGGTGCATTTTTCTTCTGCCATAAAAGCCTGCCTTCTTTGTTTCTTCTGGGAAGAAAAGAGTAGAGTGGAGACGTGAGGACAGCAGGAACAGTCCACTGCTGGATGTGGGGGGAGTGCTGTTTTCTGGAGGATCGAATGAGTATAGCCTTTCTGTTTGACCCTGGACAAACAAGCAGTTAACGCATGTAGTGCGGGCACTCCCCCACTTCATGGGTGGGAAATTCCTGGAGTTCTGTTTTAAGTTTCTCATTTAAGACTTGGTGAGTAAGGCCAGTTGGGTTGAAGCACCTAGAGATGCCTCACAGCTGGTACTATTGGGTGCCATTTTTTAATTGCAAGGGTTGAGGCTAAAGGATCGCGTTTTAGAGGAAATGCCATCCAGCTGCTGCTCCTGCACCTGAAAGAGCAAGTGTAACATCTGACTACGAGTACAGTTCACTGTCTGCCTACAATCATTCAGTCTACTCTGACCAGCTGTATCCAATTTGCACAAGTGTGAACCCCCCAGCCTCTGGTTTTGACATTGTGCTTTTTATGTCTCCAGCTAGCAGGGAGGGGAGATACCTTGCAGTGTAACAAGCCCCGATTGGGTGCTTTTCAGGAAAGGGGAGTGTCTGGCTCACTTGATGCTCAGCAAAAGCGCATCTGCTGAGTGGGTAAATGAGGCGCGGACCACAATGAGAGACAAGAAAAACAAACTTTGTTCCTTCAGGTTGCCTTCGCACACAAAAGAACTTGGGGACACAAAAATTCAATAAAATACACAATTTTGTGGTAATAATATATAAGACGTGGTTGCACCAAGTACATTATATGTACTCGGTGCAACCACGCCCCAGCCCCCCACCACCACCACAAATAGAGCTTTTTTTTTGGTGGTATTGGACAGTCTATATGTGCTATAAACAAGGACCGTCAAATTTGGAAAAAAAATGTTTTACTTGCTGCTAAAAAAAAAAACTATCCAATAAATAATGTAAAGTTTTATTTCTTGATAAATTTAGGCCAAAATGTATTCTGCTACATATTTTGGTCCAAAAAAAAAATCCCAATAAGTGTATATTGATCTGTGCAAAAGTTATAGCATCTACAAACTATGGGATATACAGTATACTGGAATTAGTATTTTTGCTGGTAATGGCGATCAGAGACCTATAGTGGGACTGCGATATTAACATTGACACTTTTTGGGAACCAGTAACGCTAATGATGATCAGTCCTAAGAAATCTGCACTGTCACTGTACTAATGACACTGGCTGGGAAGGGGTTAAACATCTAGGGCAATCAAAGGGTTAAATGTGTGCCTATCCAGTGTCTGTGTGTACTTTGTGTGGTGCTTTCACTAGGGGAAGGAACTGGTTTTATTCTCTGATTTGCGGGGAAAGAAAATCTATTACTTCCCTGCTGACAGGGCTCTGCCTTGTTTACATAGGCAGAGCCCTGTCCTGTGTAAATTCATGGCCATAATCCATTGGCCGGCACCCAACCCTCCCAGAAGTGTCAGATCACGTACTAGGTATGTGATCTGATGCCGCAAGCGGTTAAGGTTTTGACACATTGGAAAGGTGTGTCAATATGAAAAGTTTGCAGGTGGGTACTGTAGTCCTTTAAAGATGGCTGAGAACAATGCCACAGGAGCATTCTCTTGGCAACATTTCTGGCAGAAATCCCAAAAAGCCTTTAATGGTATTTTTAACAGACCCAAGGGGGCGATTTAAGGGCTTGTCTCAATAGCCTTTAGGTTCATGTGTGTGCGGTGATGTACATGCAAAGTTTGTGGATGATTAACAGATTAGGATTAGTCTGTTTGCTCATGTATGGAGCACATGAGGTTTCACAATCTAAATAAGTCACATGAATGAAACTGGTAGGTAAATTCTCCATTAGTGAGAGAAGTTCTTGGAGTTGAAAAGCTCACCTGCTTACAGATATGGAGCTTGGTGTTGGTGCAGATCTGCCTGTCGCTTTCAAGGAGCTTAGTAATGCTTGTAGAAATTGATATTTTCTAGCACACCAAATCCTGAATTCTAATGCTGGTATGATTCACAGAAACAGTAAATATGCACTAAAGGCATAGTCCACCTATTAAATTAAAAATGATATGCGCACATAATAAAAAAAGAATGCATTACATGTTTGTGTGTGCAGCTCTGCAGAGCATTGTAGCTGTGAACAGTGCATCATGGGCCTATTGCACAGGCTCCTGCCTGGTTTACTTTCCAGACCCAGCTCTGTATGAAGGTATGCACCTACCAACAATTGGGTATCTGGGGAAAAGAAACAATGCACTTACTAGTGTGGTGAACGTCATCCATTGAGATCCATAATTCCCTTTGCCACGTTGACAGATGGGACTTGTAATCTTCATTCACAGATCCCTGTGAACGAATGACCCGGCTGTGCGTGCAGAGCCATGCAAAGCCACCTCATATTTAATCTGGACAGAATGCTACAGAGTGATGCAGCCCACAATTTAGGTAAATGGGGGTGGGTTGTTTGAATGACTTGTTTTAAGTTTACAACCTAAATGTGGTCCCAAAGGTAAACAAAGCCTTTCGGAGTCCTACTTTGAACTGTTACTCACCCCTTCCACATGTATAGCTGTTGCTTTGTTTCAATACCTACCGTTTTCTGAAGTCTTCAGACTGGTCATATGAGGCTGCAGGGAGCTTTTTAACTTTGGCTCGCATCGCTTGGCGTTCCTCACTGATGCTAAAGAGCAGCATTGACTTGAGGATGTCGGCCCTGTTCTCGGCATACACTGTAAATAAAGGGTGCTCTGAAGTAACTGCCTTTTGGGTGTGGCTATGATGTCCTGCACTCACAGTATGTACTCTAGCCATGCTGGGTGTCGTTTAACTTGGAAGACTGAGGACATCTTGTGGCAAATAGCAGGTACTGGAGAAGCTAGGTCCTAGATTAAAGAAGTTTTGTAGTCGGAGCATTTTTTTTTGTAATGTTAATAAAACAGTAATTTTGTGTCCAGTTAGAATTTAGAGCCTCGAAATCGTAATTGGCCAATTTTGTGCTTTTTTTTTTTTTTTTTTTTTTTTTTTACAACCAGCTGATATTCAGTGCTTCAGGACTGTGTTTTTTAATTATATAGATCGATATATCCATCTATTTTGCATGCTGATCCTGGAGTCCTGCAGTTAGCATTTTTAGGAAGATGTTTAATGGCTATATCTACATGTTTCTATTAGAAAACATTTTTTTAAGAGAATAAATTGGTATTTGCGCAAAGGCTTTTCAAATGCAATTTTTGGGGGAAAAGAATCACTTTATTTTTTATGTAAGGTCATGTAAGGTCATGTAAGGTTTACAGAGAAGGTCTAGAATTGCTTCCCAAAAATCCTTGCATGTATGTGGTGATCGTATTTGTGCGGGACCAAAGTATGTGTGTGTGTGTGTGTGTGTGTGTGTGTATATATGTATATGTGTGTGTATATATATATATATATATATATGTGTGTATGTATATGTATGTATGTATATGTGTGTATATATATATATATATATATATATATATATATATATATATATATATATTTAAAACTTTGTTGCTTTAATTTTTTTTTTTTATTGCGGTCAAGGAATGTAAACATCCATGTACAGGTCCTTTTTTTATGGTGAAATCTGTAATTTTGCATGCTCTAGTTTTTTAAAAATGGTGCCGATTTGGTTTCGGAGTAAACTGGAAATGATGTCATTGCTTCCGGGTTACTTTTACGAACAGGCGGTCTTGGCTTTGCTTGGAAATGCGGTCACCTAACTGGTCACTCGGGCCTCTGTGTGTGGCGGGGGGGAGGGGGTAGGGGATGTCCCCTCCTGTTGCTTGAAATGGCAATCGAGCGGCTGGACAGCAAGTGGTTAAAGTGGAGCTTTGGGCAAGAAAATATGCCAAATATAATGCAGTCTGTCACAAGCACAGCGTGGCAATTTTTTTTTTTTTTTTTTTTTTAGAGAGCTAATTCACATGCATTGCACAGGATCGAGCTGTACTTTCCTGTGCACTTCACATGCGATTTGAATGCAGTGCAATTTCAACCTATTTATTTGAATGGGCTGAAATTGCCCCAGACTGCGGCAGTAGTACTCTTTATAAAACGCAGGGCAATCGGATCGCCTTGTTCCTTACGATCTGGTACAGGCAGACACACTGCGTTTGTGACCTGAGTTTTGTTGCACTGAAAAACGCTGGAGAAGTTTTATGTACAGCAATTGGCTGAATTAAATGTAGCACCCGCCTGCATAGGCTGCTAGGATGTTTGGTAAATTTGATTTTTTTTGTAGTGCATTGGAGCGGTGGTTGATTTTATTTGGGCTGGTCCCGGTTTCACAGGCTGCTGGTTTGACTATTCAACAAAAGTTTAATTTCTTCCTGCAAAGAAATATATAATATGCTAGTATGCATGCACAAGTGTTCCAGCTGTGTTTACTACTGCTTTAAGGGCCAGTTCACACCAGAAGCAGTTCTGTTGAGTTCCGTGCGCTTTTTTTCTGCACAAAATGCATGCACAGTGTTTTCCATGGTATTCTAATGGCTCTCGTTCACACCATGCAGTCAGTTTTCGGTCAGTTTCTGCACTGAAAACTGACTGCATGGTGTGAACTAGAGCCATTGGAATACCATGGAAAACACTGCATGCATTTTTAGTGCAGAAAAAATGCACACAAAATGCGTCTGGTGTGAACTGGCCCTAAAGTATTTTTCCTGGTCTTTGGATAGTGAAGGAGGGGCAGCTACAAATTGAGGCAATCCTGTGCTTGCCTCTACAATTAAGCATGTGCAATATTGACTGGGAGAGCCAGCATTCAATATTGTTTTCTTGCAATGCAAGGAATTATGAGAGGCTACTATACGTAAAGATTTGGTAGTGCTAGTGTTTGTTTTTAAGCACGTATTAAAAAAAAAAAAAAAGTTTGAATATTTGAATCTGAATTTCAGTTTTAAGAAACCTTTACTATGACACTGGCAGGGACGGGGTTAACATCTGGGCCAACAAAGTGTTTAATGTGTTTCTAGGGAGTGCTTGCTAACTGTGGGCGAGGTGCTTGTACTGTGGGAAGGCAGAGATCCGAGTTCCTGCTTAGCAGAAACACAGGATAACTACCTTCCCTACTGACAGAACAGTGATCTGCCTTGTTTACATAGGCAGAGCGCCATTGTGCTTCTCTTGGGAACGATCAGCAGGTCCTCGCTGATTGACTCCTGCTGTGTCTAATCACAGCGGGAGTGGGCCCAAGACTTTGAAGTGCAAAATCGCATACCTGTACATGATTTTGCACAGGAGAGCTGATGTGTATATATGTTGTATACAGTTGGCAAGCAGTTAATCTGCCTTGGGGACCAGACATTTTTCCCTGCTAATCTGGCGAGTTCTCCTGCCTCTGGAGCATAAAAGAAAGGATCCGGCTGACTTCCACCAATAGGAGGTGTCCACATCACACGTACAGTGATATGGACACCTGAATAAGGACCTCAGGAAAGTACACGCCTCCTCTCTGCTTGTAAAACTGTTCTGAAAAGCAAGCAGTCTAAACTTAGGCAAGCCATAGATGGTGCACATTTTTTTTTCCTTCAACGGTTGCAGGAAAAATTCACACGATTCTCCCATCAACAAGGCCAGCGCTGACAGGGGAATCCCTCCTGCTGAGACATTGTGGGTTGGGGGAGGGGTCTGAAGACGGTGATTATTGCTAGTGGCTATACCAGCTGCTAGCAACTATTGAAAGTACAATCCTGCAGGCTGGTTGTACCAAAGTTCATAAATAGAAGGGAAATGATCATCATGCGACACTGGCTTCAGTTGAAATAAAATGAGCATTTGAATAGGTGTGTGTTTGTTTGTTTTTTTTGTTTTTTTTTCCTCCGTACCATTAGTTGGCGTTGGGAAGTTGCTAATATCTAGGAGTTGGGCTTAGTTTGTGTAAAAGAGTTCAGCTTTTAATGAGTAAAATGTGTAACTGCTTTTAACAAGCTGAAAACCAAATCCCCAAGTGTTATAAACCTGATTCTATAGGCTCCTACTATCGATAAGTAGGCAGAGGTATCCGAAGACTTGGGCAAGCCAGTTGTATGTCTGTGGGGTTGCTCTATTATCCTTAATATTGTCTGAGGATAGTCAAATCTTTCAAGTACACACTTTCAAAATCACGTGAATGTGAAAAGTTGTCGGTTGTTGCTAAAAAGCAAAATAAGTTTGGAGGCAGCCTGAAAAATGTGCCATAGCTTATGTAGTATCATGCATTCTCTGCTTCAAATCTTTTGTGCTTTGATTATTTTACTCACTATGACTTATTTAAGCACCTGTGTAAAAATGATTGTAAGATTATTCACTGCGTAGAGTATGGCTATAAATACTAGCATTCTATATTGCAATGTACTCTTGTCTTATCACTTCTCAGCTGCACATCATGCTGCTATACTGTGTCCCTTGTCACTGGTGTGTGCTAATCAGTTATAACCTGATCACTGTCCTGACAAGCAGTCCTATGAATAGCTTAGCTCATTATTTATAGGACTGACCCAGGGCATGATGGGTTGGGAGTCTTGCATTGTAAACGGCCTGAAGTTCTGAGAGCGGTGAAGTTTAACCCCTGCCATGCCGCTTTTGAGCAGAATTGTTTCTATACTTTGTTGCCATGGATAATGCTGAGATTTTAAGAAACCACTTAAGCTGGTAAGTTGAGGTCTGATGTACTCAAACATGTTTGAGTTGTCTCAGGAGTTTTTTGTTTTTTGAATTTTCATCTGGAGATCGACACTGTAACTGCAATTTAAAACCTGTGCTTTGGCAAGGTTTTGTATTTACATTCCCATGGCATCAGGAATTGGTCTTCCTGGCATGTTTTTGTTGCTGTTCATAGTTCTCATGTAATCCAGACATGTTTCTCATGGTCTTGTTTGGGAGACAGTAGTAGTAATTTTTGTCACACAAGTTTTATTTTAATTTTTTTACTTTTACGCTTTCATTCAATATTGCCTATTTTTTAACTGCTAAGCTTTTCGTACGTTTATTTCTGGCCTAATCCATACATTCCAGGAGTTTTCATGGGCAATTTGTTTTCTTTTATTTGGAAGATGGTAGGACGGGTTTTCTCAGCTTGGCACTCCCTGCCTTCATTCTTGAGCTAAAGCAGTGTTTCTCAATTCCAGTCCTCAGGCCCCCCCAACAGGTCAGGTTTTCAGGATTTCACTCAGATGAAAAGGCTGTGGTGATTACTAAGGCGGTGAAACTGATCAAATCACCTGTGCAAAATAATGGAAATCCTGAAAACATGACCTGTTGGGGGGGCCTGAGGACTGGAATTGAGAAACACTGAGTTAAAGGAAGATGGATTCCAGGAATTAAAGGATAAGTTCACCTTTGTACAAAAAATTAATGCACATCTTTTTTGCAGGTAAAAAATTGGCATTTATAAAAAAAAAATTGTATTGGGAGCCTGTAAAACATTGCACCAGCCATCAGATCGCATTTCTTTCCCACACTCTGTATCGGTTTACTCGTACATACTGTACGGGTAAGCTGATACTCGCTGACAGACTCCATGAACTACCACAGCCAATAAGGAAGAGGCTAGTCCTTGAAATGCGTTAGCGTATTGGAACTTCACCTTCTTCTCCTACTGCATACGATGCAATGTGGGCTTAATGACGCTGTACCATGTGATGCGCTTGTTATCTTGTGAGTAGAATACTTACCATTTATTACATTAACTGCTTCAGCCCCCAAAGATTTTACCCCCTTCATGACGAGAGCACCCTTTCCAATTTGGCACTGTGTCGTTTTAACTGACAATTGCATGATCATGCAATGCTGTACCCGATCAAAATTGAGCTTTCTTTTGGTGGTATTTGATCACCTCTGCGGTTTTTATTTTTTGTGCTATAAACTAAAAGAGAAAAAATTGACTTTCTCTTACCGTCCATGGATGGACACAGCTCCTTTAAATCTTGACAAGTGGGTTATGTTCCCTGTTTTACAGGAGAGGACTAGGCAGAAACATGTTATATAATTAAATACATGTTACATTAACAGAGTTGAATAGCCCCGTCCAGGGGGCAGTCCCTCCAGACATAACCCTCCTCACTGCAGCATGCAGCCTCAGTTTCGTTCTGCCTAGCAAAGGAGTAGGACGTATGGCTCCCTTTTGGGCCCAGCGCCCTGAGGAAAATGTATTTTATTTTTATTTTGTCTTTTTGATCTCCAACTGTCGGCTGAGACAGGCTGGATATTATAGATCCTTGTAGTCTTCTCAGTTCGGCCAGCGAGCGTGAGCACACATTTGCAAAGAGGCTGGGTCTGCCATGACCTCCCCCATGACTCCTGGGGTGACCAGTGAGCTTTGCTCCGAGGTCCGCACATGACTGGGCTGTGGTGTTGTCTCGCACACAGTGGACCGGGCCGACAGCTACCTCCATTGCGGTTGTACGCCTGTCTGGAATGCATCAGTGAGTCATCGCGTGGACGGGTAAGTACAGTCCCTCCCTCTTAAAGGGGGGTGGTACGGCTGAGCATTCCTGGGGCTTGGGTATCCTCGCTTCCCTGCTCCCTTTTTCCCTCTGCTGTTTTACATTGCTGTGGGGGGGGGCACCTGGTTGGGGGAATGTGCGCCTGGCCTATGTGTATTTTACTGCTGGGGGTCCGCTTTTCTGGACGTTTTGGGGTGCTGGGCAGCCTTTCTAGGTTTTCACCTTTTTTAAAATTCTGTGTTTTGCCGCCGTTCTGGTGGCGCTGGCGCAATTTTTTTGGTGGATTTTCGGTTTCTATTGAAAATCTCATTGGCGGCCATTTTGATGTACCCGCGCCATGATACAGCATATTATGGCGGTCGGCCATTTTCCTGTGGCCGCGTCAGGCTCCATATGCTGTGCTCGGCGGCCATCTTGCCCGAGTCCTGGGCCTCTAGTGTTGATTTCTACGGCGCCTTTGTCCTCACGGCACCCTACGGCTACCAGCTTACCTCACGGTTTTCTCCTCACGCACAGCGGCGCTGAGCAGTCTCCTCTGGTGTGGTGAGTCCCCTTGGTGACCCCCCCCCCCCTGGTCAGCGCAGCAAGAGTGGTGGGGTTTTTTTCTGTTCAGTCTGGTCCTGGACACTTTTGTGCCAGGGTGGGGGCGGACTGCAGACGGGCAGGGGTTAAGAGTGCCCCCCCAGTTATCCCCTAGGGAATGCTCTGTTATGGAGCCGCGGACCGGATACCTGGGTCGGTGCAGGATAAGGCATTATGGCTGCGCTTCTCACTGCTGTACGGGACTCTCTTCAGCTGGATAGTGCAGCTGGGTTTCCGCCGAGGGGTCAGTCTTTTTTAGTTCACAATTCAGACCGTTCTGTGTAGGTTTTTTCCTTCTGTGCCCTTCTTTGATAATTTCTTAGATGCGGAATGAGAAAAGCCGATGAGGGCTTTTGTAGTCCCTCACCGCCGGGCACTGACCCTTTCCATGTTTACCATGCTGGGGTCTGACTTGTGGGCGCTACTCTGAGGTCTCAGTCACTCACGGAGTGAGCATTTTGCACCAGACCGTGGAGGACTTTCCTCCGAGGTTATTAAACTAGCGGACCAGCTGGTCCAGGGCCTCCATATAGGTCTGTTTTTCAGAATGGTTTTATGCACACGGTAGTGTAGTGGTTAACTCCATTACTTGGCAGCAAGTGAGTCATTGGTTCAAATCGGACACTGACACCAATCTGCCTGGAGCTTGCATTGTCGCTCCCTGTGTCTGCGTGGGTCTCCTCCGGGTACTCCGGTTTCCTCCAAGGGCATGTGTGCATACACCTACATAATATTCACACACTACATGTGTGTATTTATGGGCAACCCTCCCAGGCCGTCAAAGGCCCAGCTGGGGGTCTAATCCGTCCCTGGGTGTGTAAGCCGATCAAATCCTGCCACTGTATGTAGCCTTCCCTCCCTGTCTCTAGGTGGGGGGGCAGCTTGCAGGTTCACAATTCGGTGAAACCTTCCTGCTCTCCGACCAGTGGCTTTGCGAGGTGGTCTCTTCGGAGTACTAGATAGGGTTTCCTCCTATCCACAGAACAAAGTTTTTTTATTCATTTATTTTATTTATTTTATTTTTTTCTCGTGTCTTCCTCTCCCGGCGCGTTGGTCTGCCTTGGGCAGTGTGGAACTTGCTGCGCTGCAGGGTAATTTTACTTTTCCTGCAGGACAAAAGGTTTGGGGTTTTCTATGGGCCTCAGGCCCTGAATACCTTTGTGAACATCGGGTAGTTCCGCATGGAGTTTGGTTGCTGCGCTCCATCCGGGAAGTCCTGGCGTCCTCGGACGTCAGGGACACATACATGCATGTCCTGTTTTGCACATGTAAGTGTTCTTTCTGTGCTTCATGGTGATAGAGGGTCTGTCAGCCTGTGGCCCTCCCTGTTGATCTGGCGTCAGCACCATGCGTTTCCAGCTAGGAGCACTTATCCTAACTTTGTTGGGACAGCGAGGCTTTGCCTCATTGGCTACTTAAACGACTTTTTGTGAGAGCAGCTTCTATTTCAGACCTAGTGGACGTAATATTCCCATTCAGACCCTCCGAAGATTCGTGTGGGTGTAAAAAATTTAGGCCAGAAGGTGTAGCTCAGTGGCAGCAAGCCCGCCTTTCATGTGGCGACCCAGGGTTCAAATCCTGGGCATGCTAGGTTCCAACTCAGCGTTGGAGTATCTAGGGTTGATCAGGACTCCTCGTGGCAAAGTTCCTTCTTCCCCCGGAGAAATTGCAGACGCTTCAGTCTGCGGGGAAGATATTGGCATCACGCAATCGGTCTTCTCTCCGGGCACCTGCTGGTCCGGGGCCTGTGGGTAGCCTCCTTCGAAGCGGTACTTTATGCCCAGGTCCACACTCGGGTTTTCCGGGGGGAAATACTGTCCAGGTGGTAAAAATCGCTTGTCTCTGAAATCAGATTCTGGTGCGCCACCTAGTCAGTCTCTCTGAGCTGGTGACGGAGATCCCCCAACTCTTCGGTCCGGGAAGTTTGTTTCTTCCTTCCAGTGGTCAATGTTTACGATGGATTGTGGGCACCTGGGGGGTCCAGTCGGCTCTGAGTCGCTGGACTTGCGTGGATCTGCGGCCACACCTCCCTGTATGTGCCCGCTCTCATCTGGTCTTTGTAGCTACCCAGGGTCGGGCCTGGCTAGTGCCTGGGTGGGAGTACGCCTGGGACTTCCAGGTGATGTGAACCCTGTCTATGGAGTCGCCAGATGCTGGACCAGGTCTACTGGTCTTTGTGCTTGGTGCTGCGGCTCCCTTGCAGGTAGGTAAACCTCACAGGGCATAGATCTCCTGGCCGCTCGTCTCCACCACAAGGGTGTCAAGGTTAGTGGCCACGTCTAGTGATCTGGTACAGACGCGTCAATCGCTGGTCTGTATCGGCAATTTTTTGCCGTTCCACCATTGTAGTTGCTTCCTCGGCTGCATCTTCTGATGCTAGTTTTTGCAGGTGGCTGTTTACAGTTGCACCTCCTCCGTTGAGCACTTCTTGTTTTGGGGTGAAGTTAAAATTGGTTTTACTGATGTATTTCCCACCCCTCGTTTTGACACTGCTTGCGGACTTCCCACTTGTCAAGATTTAAGGAGCTGTGTCCGTCCATGGATAAGAGAAAATAGGATTTTTTTGTACTCGCCGTAAAATCCTTTTCTCTGACTCCATGGACGGACACAGCACCCACCCCTCCTTCTTAGGTTTGTACTGCTTGTTACGAACTGAGGCTGCATGCTGCAGTGAGGAGGGTTATGTCTGGAGGGACCGCCCCCTGGCGGGGCTCTTCAACTCTGTTAATGTAACATGTATTTAATTATCTAACATGTTTCTGCCTAGTCCTCTCCTGTAAACAGGGAACATAACCCACTTGTCAAGATTTAAGGAGCTGTGTCCGTCCATGGACTCGGAGAAAAGGATTTTACGGTAACTACAAAAAATCCTATTTTTTGCTCTAATATCACATTTTAAAAAGAAATCAGGTTAGGCCAGTATATATTGTTCTACCAATAAGCATATATTAGTATATAAAGTTAGCGTCTACAAAATATGGCAAAGGTTTGTTTTTATTTTTGTTAATTTTTTAGCTAGTAATGGCGGCGATCTGCGAAAAATAACTTTTTTTTTTTTTTTTTCTTTTTTTTTTGGTACTATGGCATTGACACATTTTTGGGCTCATTGACATTTTATACATCAATCGGTGCTATAAAAATGCACTGATTACTGTGTAAATGACACTGATAGAGAAAAGGTTAACTATGTTCCCTAGTTGATGTTTCTAACTGTGGAGATCGGACTGACTGGGGGAGGAGACAGTACACTGTTCCTACTTGGTAGGAACAAACAATATGTCTCCTCTACCCTGACAGAACATGGATTTTCTGAGTTTTTACACACACTAATACCCATGCTGGCCCTGGTGCCTGCAGGTAGCCGGTGGCTATCGCGCCTGCTGGCCACGTGCATCAGGTCCCCTGTTGAGTAGCTGGCGCCTCCCCCGTGGTCGCTCTTAAAGGCAACAACGTACCCATACAGGGTTTTGCCTAGTAGAGCCATTCTGCCATCTTATCAGCGTGAGCCCGTTGGCAAGTGATATATAAAGTAATAGTTTTAAGATGATGCACTAGGTCTGTGCGCCCTCTGTCTTTTTGGGGCTAAGGGTGTCGGACTTGTAGTTTTTATTCATACATGAGCCCTATGTATGAATGAGGTGGCTATGTGGGCGGACTGACAGCTGGTAGGGGGAACTTCTCCCTGTACTGCTGCCGGGAAAGGGGGAGGGTAGCGCTCTATGCTCCTTCTTTTTTTTTTTTTCTTTTTTTCCTCTTTAACCATTTTTAATACTGGGCACTTTCACCCCTTTCCTACCCAGGCCAATGCAACACTGTACCCAAATTACTTTTTTCTAATTTTGTAGAGCTTTCTTTTGGTGTTGTTTAATCACCACTGGGTTTTTTTATTTTCTATGCTACAAATGACTTTTTTTTTTTTTTTTTAAGTTTCTCTTGTAAAATTTTGCAGATAAGTAATTTCTCTTCATAAATTTTGACCAAAATTTATACGGCTAAATTTATTTGGTAAAAATAACCCAAATCCGTGTATATTAGGTCTGTGTGAAAGTTTGTCTACAAGCAGTTGGCAATTATTAAACAAGTGGTATTAAACAAACCAAAAACATAATATATTGCAGCTCACTAGTAATTTTATGTGTTGTCTGTCTGCCCCCTTTCACACGACGGGCGATCTGCCAAAATCAGACGTATGGTGATACGTTCGCCATCTTTCCTGGCGGATCAAATCGGATGAGATCTGATAAACTGACATGCTGTCTGATCTCTCTATAGGAATCAGCGGCGATCGACGGGCCCCTCCCCGCTCAGTGACCAGAGATGGACCTGTCATCCGCCGGCTTAGTGGAGAGCGACGAGATCTCCTGATGAGCTGGCAGACACCACTGAAAACTGATCCGCCTCAGGGGGCCTAAAAGTTTTGAAAAAAATATTGGTATCCACTTGCAGTTTTTTTATTCCCCCAAATGGACGCAGAGTGTATGACTCAGGAGCGCGCCCGCAAGGTAACCCCCTTGGGAAAGAGCTTCCCAGTAGGGGTTATCTAATGCGGGCAGGAGCTGCCAAGGGACCCCAGAGGTGGATGTTCGGGGCCACTCTGTGCAAAATGAGCTGCACAGTGGAAGCAAGTATGACACGTGTTTGTTATTTAAAAAAAAATAAGGTGCCTTTAGTATCACTTTAAGGGGTTATACCGGGATGATGCATGCACGCACCGTTTTTTTTCGAGCGTGCGGTCGGTTCTTCAGTGATAACCGATGCGGCTAAAAGCCGTTTGGCTCTTATCCCTAATGAGTGAGACGGGAGACGTCTCCCTTCTCACGATCTGGTACTTCCGCAGGCTAAAGTGAGAAGGGAACGAAGCCGAAACTGCTTCGTTCCAGTCTACTTTGTATAAAAACAATGTCACTTTTGGCTTTAATAATGTAAGCCAGAAAGTATAATGTAATGGAGAGTAGGCTTCTTTTATTACAATATTGCTCATCTGTGGCTGGCACTCCAGGAACTACAGTAAAACCTTGGTTTGAGAGTGTTTTGCAAGACAAGCAAAATGTTTTAATACATTTTTGCCTTGATATACAAGCGATTTTTTTTTGATTATTAGAGTAGCGTCATGTCACGGAGTATAAAAGAGAGGAACCTCTAAGTGTAGCAATATGGTTACATTTAATGAAGGTACAACATTTAGAAACTTATTGCTACACTTGGAGATGTCTCTTTTTTTTTATACCCTGTAAAAAAACAATGCTTTGATATACAAGTGCTTTGGATTACAAGCATGTTTCTGGAATGAATTATGCTCACAAGCCAAGGTTTTAATTTACTTGTTCATGTTGTGCATTATTCAGCTTCTTGGTTATTGGAGAAGCTAGTCTGTGTAAACTAACATTCCTGTAACGGGCATAAGGCTTCTAGTATAATTAAAAACCTTGATTCATATTTTATTTTGTTTCACCTTGGTTGGAGATGTGTAAATATGACATGTTATTGCTTTAATGACAAGGTCTGTTCCTTAGTCATTTCTCCCTCTGCAGCATTCACTTGGGAAGGTGCTCTTTTCCTGAAATTCAAGCTCAGCAACATCAGTCAGATTTCAGTTTCACATTGCTCATATGGAAAATGTTGATGTCAAAGAAGTAGTAAAAGTGGGTGTGACTAGTTCCTTCTTTTTACAGTGCAGTGTGCAGGCGCATAGTGGTTATGCTAGCCAGAAGTTGGGCTCTCTAGTTATAGAAGTTGAATTTATTGCTGGACTTGTGCTGCACATTTACATTCCACATGGAACCTGCAGTAAGGGAGACTAGCGTGTGTTTAGGATTACAGATTTTCTTCATTCTGGCTAGCATGTTCTCTACAGCGCAAACTCTAAGAAAACTCAAACCCCCCTTTTTTTGTTATTTTACTGTTGGGTAACTTCCCTGAAATCAGCTTTTTTGGGTTAAGACCAAGGTAAAGGTCTTTGCTTATGGGAATTCTGGGGGATTTTTTTTTAATTATGTTGCGTACTGGATATGAGTCTTTGCTGTACGTAAAAATCTGTAATGCATCTGTAGATGTCTTTCTAAACAATTTGTTCTGTGTTTGGTTTTTGGAGGTCTTGGTTGCATGAATTTGTAAATATGTCATGCAGACTGGCAGAATTTGTCAAATTGTTCCTCCTCTTCACTCATATTGTATGCATCCAGCTCTTCCAGGTAGGGACTCGCTGTCCGCCGACAATCGAGCAGAGGCAGAACAGCGGTCTGCCTATGTAAACAAGGCAGATTGCCCTTCTGACAGGAGGGAAGAAATGAAATGTGTCCCTGCAATGCAAGGGAATACATTTTAGCAAAAGCACCCCCCCCCCCCAATATGGTAACAGTTAACCCTTTGATGACCCCTTCCCAGCCAATGTCGTGACAGTGTGTATATATATATATATATATATATATATATATATATATATATATATATATATATAATATAATATTCTGTATTAGTGTCAATCTCTCGTCCCCAGAAAGTGTCAGAATGTCTGCCAGAATATCGCAGTCTTACTAGAAGTCACTGTTCGCTACCAATACTAATAAAAAAATCCCATAGTTTGTAGACGCTCTAACTTTATAAAAATACAGAGATTATGAAATGCCACCAAAAGAGCTTTATTGGGGGGGGGGGGGGCACATTTTATTTGGGTACAGCATCGCAAAACCGCACAGTTGTCCATTAGTAACTCTGTGCTGCATTACAAAAATGGCTTGGTCGCGAAGACCGCTTCTGGCGGTCAAGTGGTTATAAATGAGCTTGGTGGAAGCCTTTCCTATTTGGTAATTCAGTTGCCTTGGAGAGTCTAGCTAGGACAAGCAGTAAGAATGAACAAGCCTTCAGGTAAACAAACTCAAACTATTCAATATTAAAGCGATTTTGTAAAGGGAAAACTTTTTTTGTCTATACAAACATGTCTATAATTATAATAATGAGCTAGTATGCATCAACGTGGCAATGATTTTTTGCACATGCAGATACAGGGGGATATCCCTTAAATCGTGCAGGTTTAGGGGATATCCAGGGTAGCTATAGGTATTAACCCTCGTACACACTATATGATTTTCCAACGGGAAGTGTGTGTTGGCGGAAATTCCAACCATTTGTACGCTCCATCAGACAATGGTCTGATTTTCCGCAGAAAATTTTTGGATGGCAGTCTGTCGAATTTTCTGATCATATGTACACAAGTCCATCAGACAAAAGTACAAACACGCATGCTCAGAATCTGTGCTCACTAAACACAACATTCGCAGAAGGAGCCCAAAGGGTGGCGCCTAAAGAGCTGAATAAACACGTAGTACGTCACTACGTTCATGTTTGTTGGCCGACAATTGTATGCAAGACAAGTTCTTGGCCAGTGCCCTTCGGACAAAAGTCTGAGGCTTTGCAGAAAATCCGATCGTGTATACGAGGCTTTAAGGTAAATGTTTAGGCTTTAGAACCACTTAAAGTTTGTCTTGTATTGGTACTTTTATAGATTAGTGCGTTGTGGCTTCTTTTGGAGCATATGCTTACATCCAACAGATCTTTTGCGTATTGTGCCGTTTTGTATTAAAAGTTGTAATTCTGGTTGCCATCTTTGAAAGTGTAATCGGTACCACTTCATGCAGAATGACTGCCAAGATGAGCCACCTAAGGATTGTATCATCCCACATGAAACATACTTTGTCTGATAACTGGAGCAGTGTAAAGCACATTCACTATGCCTCTAAGTAGGAGCGCTCTGCTAGAATCCAGGCCCTCAATGACCAGCCGCAATTTTGAGCTCGCACAGTCAACTGGAAATAGTTGGCAGCAGCTCCTGATATGCTAGTTATTTTCCTGTGCTGGAGAAGTCTGTTTACTGAGTGGGGACCCACTGTTTGCTTGTAAATGGACTCCTCCATTGCAGTAATGACGCTGGTACATCAGTAGCTGCTGCAGTTATTATTAGTGGTTGTAAACCCTTGCAGACCACTTTTTGCTACAGTTAAGCCTATAACGCTTATCTGTAGCTACCCAGGATATCTCCTGTATTTGCATGTGCTGTCGTAATCGGCACATGCGCATTGAAGCAATGACGCATATTACCAGTGACGTCATCGCGACTCTGGCCAATCACAGTGCCGGAGCCGTGATACCCGGAAGTAGCTCCAGCTGGCAACATGTCGCCAGCTGGGGCTGTGTCGACCACCGCAGCGGGGGCTTCGATCCCAGGTGAGTATTACATAATGAGCTAGTATGCTATGCAGGTGTTAGTTTTTTTTACAACCACTTTAAAGAACTCCATGTGATTCTGAGATGAAAAGTGTCTCCTTTATTCCTGCACAACCCTGGTCAAATCGGTCAGGAGGTGATGTGCCTGTGTAGAGCTGGGACTGGCTTTTTACCCGGGGTGTCAGTTCCAGCCTCACCCAGACACACACTATGCCCTTGCAAGTTGAGAGGGAAAGATGAAAAGACATTATCGGCTAAACTAATAACTGTAATTCTCTCTTTATACCTGTCTGCTCTGGCATGTTGCTGTAACAGGCCTTGTTGTGGCTGCCAGCACACCAGAACAGAAACCCAAACCTGCATTTATTTTTCTCAAAACATAACACCAAAATGAATGTTAGTTTATAAATCTTTTTTAATGGATTATTTAAAATGGTTCTAAAGCGTTTTTCTTTTTTTTGTATTAAAATCGCACATCTATACTTACTTGCTCTGTGCAATGCTTTAGCATTTAGCAGCCCTAATCCTTATCTTCTGGTGTACCTGGCCAGTGCTCCATGCCCCCATTTTTAGTCGGGTGCCCCCACAGAAAGCCGCATTCCATGGGGGCACCTGTGCGTTCTGTCTCCCGAGCCCAGCTCCCGTGTCGCAGGTTTTTATTGACAGCCAATGAGCCCCCACTGCTATCGCTCTGTCCAATTGGGGAGATAGAGAGCGGCAGGTGCCGCTGTACTCGTGAACATTGCTAGTTCGGATCTGGCTTGGGTAACAAAAAAGGGGAGGTTTGGTGGGGAGCTGCAGCACAGAATGCATTAAGGTGAAAACCCATAAGGCTTTAGAACCACTTTTAAAGTGGTTAAGCCACTCTAACCTGTATACACCATCAGCACTGCCTCCTATTGTATCTTCCTCTGTGTGTGATTTTATAAAAAATAAGTGCTGCAATTACCTAATTTCACTGCCAAGATTGCGATCACATGACTGGCCAGCTTTCTCCTTTTCTCCTCTGAGAGATGCAGTGGGCGGGGCTGAGATTCCTCTGCTGATGTCGGTCTGAATGGGAGGAGAGAGCGCCGGCTGGTCACGTGATCGCAATATCAGGTCTTAAAGCGGAGCTTCCCCCGCCGCCATCCTCTGTGAGGTTCCCTACTGTGCATGCGCGAGTTGCGCTGCGCCTTCCTCACTGGTCCCCGCTGTGTTCTGGGAGCCGTGTGTTTCCCAGAACACAACGGGGGGGGGGGGGGTTGGGCGAAGGAGCGGGATTCCGTGGGCATCTGTACCCGGAAGTGGTGCAAATACCTGTATTGCAGGTATCTGCCCCCCTTCCCCCCCCCCCCCCGAAAGGTTCCAAATGTGACACCCGTGCCCATGTATACCCCACTTTTTTAATGAAGTGCCCATCAAATGCAGCCTCACCAGTGCCCCTCAATGAATGTTTGCTTGCTTCCATTCATTCAGGAGTCAGGACACAGTCCTTCGCCACCACTGCGCCTATGACACTGGGTGCGAAGGAACGGCATCTGCCTGCTGATGCTGAGCATTAGTTTCTTGCTGCAGAGAGAAGAGGGTAGGAACACCAGTGGCCAGGCACCCTAGGCGGCTGCCCTAGTTTTAGCACCGGCACTGCCTATGATCCTTCTGTTATTGTAATGTAACAGTCTCCCACTATCTTGTAAAGTGCTGTGCAAACTGTTGATGGGTGCTATGTAATTCCTAAATACCTGTTCAACAGGCCTCAGGGGGTACTGTTGCAAGTTTACTTTTTTATTTGTGGCTGGGATCTAAAAGTTGACGTCTCTGCATTCAGTGCCGTTGTGGTATTGGTTATTTTGTTGCCATTAATCCCAACTTTGAAAGTGGTATTTTATGAGTGTGTGGCCTCAAAATATGAAATAAAATGGATTGATTTTCACTGGGCAAAAAAAATATTTTGTTGGTTTACTCGTAAGGTAAATCTTGTTTTTACTCAATGTCCTTGATGATGATTTTAAATTGGCCTCGCTGATTTTTTTTTTTTTTTTTTTTTTTTTTTTTGTGACCGCCGTGACATGTGTTGCTCTTCTCTTGTGTTTATGTAGCAGTGATTAACATTTTTGAGGAGCGATATGGAAACTGTGCTTATGAGGACATCTGCTGGTCAAAGTAGTGTAGGCTTACTATTGCTTCATGCAGAGTAATAGAGGGCATCTACCACAAGCCAAACCAACTGTGTGAAGATCTCATTCTCTAACTCTGCACCGCATACCATGTGACTCAGGATTCTGATTTGCAGCTTCCACCAGACTGTACTTGAATTTCCTTTTCTGAAGTTTTTTACACGTGAATGTAGTTTGGCCTCATTGGAGGCCTCAGTTTGATTGTAAATGACAAAACTGTTCTGGGGTCCCTCAGCGGCTCTCTCGGCTCCTCCCCGCTTCAGATAACCCCTCTGGGAAGTGCTCTCCCATGGGGATTACCTTGCGTGCACACTCCCAAGTCCTGCGTTTAGCGTCCATAGCCGCCAATTACAGGACTCTGCCCCGGCACCTGCGTCATCGGATTTGATTAACAGCCGCGCGAGCCAATGGCTGCACTATCAATCTATCCAATGAAGAGTCGAGAAGCCCGGGCAACGATCGAGCGCATTCAATGCAGGACTTTCCAGGGCTCAGGTAAGTAAAATGGGGGGGGGGGGGGGGGGGTAATCGTCGGATGCTTTTTCACCATAATGCATAGGATGCATTAAGGTGAAAAAACATGAACCTTTACAACCCCTTTAACTTTTTACAAATTTTATATAAGGATTGGTATCCCTGCTAACCCCTTTTAAAAAAAATAAAAAATAAAAATTCTTTGTCCAACTACTTTTGTGTTTTTCAATGGCCATTGCTGTTTTACAGGTGTTTTTGTCTGATGCACGTTTTTGTAAATTTGTTCCAACTTTGATCCAAATCTCTAAATTGCTTTACATTTTGTCTCTCCAGATTCGTAACATGGTGGCCGTGTTGGAAGTGATCTCCAGTTTGGAGAAGTATCCAATTACCAAAGAGGCACTGGAGGTGTGTATGACATCTTTAACCACTTAACCAGGCCAATTCTGACATTTCTCTCCTACATGTAAAAATCATATTTTTGTTTTGCTAGAAAAATACATAGAACCCCCAAACATTTATATATATTTTTTATTTTTTTTTTGCAATTTTTTATCTTGCATGGTATTTGCGCAGCCCAAAAAAAAATGTATTACTTTTATTCCTATTACAAGGAATGTAAACATCCCTTGTCATAGGAAGATGGCATGACAGGTCCTCTTTACAGTGATATATGGGGTCAATAAGACCCCCACATCTCACCTCTAGGCTGGGAAGCCTAAAATAAAAACATCACAGCCAAAGCTAATGCAGAGGCCGGGCGCGACGTCATAACATTGTGCCCGGCCTCTGATCATAGAGACTCCGGCGACCATCTGGTCTGCCGGAAATCTCTATGATCAACATCTGGGGCCGACGGATCCTCTCGCCAATCGCACAGGTGAGTCTGTAGAAGCACCGGGGGGGGTGGTCCCCTCTCTCCGCCCGTAAGAACGATCAAGCGGTGGAACAGCCACTATGATCGTTCTTATGGTGTAGGGAATCGCCGGCTGAAAATGCTGATATCTGAATGATGCCTGCAGGCATCATTCAGATATACCACCATAAAGCCAGCGGTCGGCAAGTGGTTAAAGAATAAGAACCTCTTCGAATTGTACCCATGCCAGAAATATATACCCTACAGCAGGGATATACAATTAGCGGACCTCCAGCTGTTGCCAAACTACAAGTCCCATAAGGCATAGCGAGACTGACAGCATCAAGCATGGAACCCAGAAGTAGAGGCATGATGGGACTTGTAGTTTGGCAACAGCTGGAGGTCCGCTAATTGCATATCCCTGCCCTACAGTATTTAAATATAAAACACTCATTCACCTTTTGCAGCTAATAGACATTGTGAAGAAATTTCGTTTTTAATGTTTACAGCAGAGCTACAGAGATTTCCATGAGAGTAGGCTGCCAGCCTTTTAATGTACCTGCAGGTATTTTGTAAACTGTTAGAAACAAAATACTTGGCTTTGGATTTTGTTTTAGGACAAAATTGTTTACAGCACAAGCAGCTAGATAGGGCTTGTTTTCAAGTTTAATGTCCATAGTGTGTGCGAAGGTGGTATTTTTATATGAAGCATATCTGAGTCAAAATTCTCCTTGGAGGGGGGGAAAAAAATATATTAATTTTAGCTCCTTTTTTTTATTTACAGGAAACCCGACTTGGAAAGCTAATTAATGATGTTCGTAAAAAGACCAGTAACGAGGACCTTGCCAAACGTGCTAAGAAACTGCTACGTAGCTGGCAGAAATTGATAGAGCCAGTACAGGCTGAGCAGGCTGCCAGAGGTACTCCCAACACCCAAGGTTCAGCAAATGGTGGTGGTACCCACAACTGTAAGATAGAGACCAATCAAACTGCACTGTTGGGCGGAAAGCCTCTTCAGGACCTTAAGGGCAGGAATGATATCCAGAAGGCACATTCACCCAAGGCTGAAAAGGTGGCCAGTCGAAAAAGAAAAGGGGAATATAGAGATGGTACCCAAGGGCTTGCTTGCAAAGTGGGCAAACCGAATCAGGAGCCGTTTCAAAATTCTTCACCACTCCCCACCAATGGAATAGGAGGTAGTCCTCCGGAAAACCTACTTGGTTCTCTTGATGGCAGTTCACAGACTAACAGGTTGGAGACTGCTGAAAATGATAAACATGGTAAAATCCCAGTAAATGCTGTCCGGCCGCACACCAACTCCCCTGGACTTGTAAAACACTCAAGCACTTCCTCTTTATTAAAAGTGGCCGTCCTACAACAGCACAGTGTAGGGTTAGAAGAAACCCATTCTCTTCAGCCACGAAGTCCACGCTGTTCCTCTTACAGCCCTCGTGGCACTAGGGCAGAACTATTGGCACGGCAGCACACCACATATGCACCAAAGGGTTCTGCGCCCAGCCCCTCTCAAAGGCTGCCTGGTGTAGACACTGCACATCCTCCCTCTTCTCAATCCCCTGTGCGCCCTTCTACACCCCCTGCCATAGCAAAAAGACTAGAATCTCCTAGAAGGGATTTTGCAGTCTCTTCACCTCATAGGTCTGTAGAGCAGTTGGTCTCTACTGACTACCAACTTCAGCAGTCACCTAGGGTAACGCAACAGCACACCCCACATGGACATCGTAGTGGACAGCCTATCACAGATCCTCAAACACCTCGCAGTAGCTACTCACCAGAGTCCTCAAAAATGGACAGCGATGACGCAGCCTCTGGTTCAGACAGCCGCAAGAAAAAGAAATCTCGTAGTCGAGGAGATCAAGAAGGATACTCGGCAGATGGGAATAGCAAACAAACTCGAGTAAAAAAGGATCGTAAATTAAAATTTGATTTCATAACTGGGCAAATAAAACCTTTAACAAACAAAGATCCATCCCAGGCAGAGATTTCAACTCCCTCAGCCCCCTCAGCCCCCTTAGCCCCTTCAGCCCCTTCAGAACAGCACAGAACTGAGACAGACAAACAAGACCCCAAACTCGGCCTGCCAAGTCCCTTTGAACAGACAGACTGGAAGGAGTTGTCTCAAATTGGGATTATTCAGTCCTATCTCAATCGTCAGAGCAGCTTGT
The DNA here is from genome assembly GCF_905171775.1 of Rana temporaria. Lineage (NCBI taxonomy): Eukaryota > Metazoa > Chordata > Amphibia > Anura > Ranidae > Rana > Rana temporaria. Next base: position 353,307,167 of record NC_053489.1, on the reverse strand, counting down.
TGTCTTCCTCTGGTGTACATACACAGAGTGCACATTATTATATGTCTGAATATTTAAAACAGGCGGAATGCAGTAAGCGGGAAGCTAGAAAGACTCATGTTTTAGTGCCACTTGCCCTACCGAGTGAGCTGCCTGGAAAAAGCAGGGAAGTGACTAGCGCTGACGTAGACAGACTTCATAATCAACATTGGCCTGGTGTCAATGGCTGTCACGATACACAAGGCAACTGGTTTGATTGGACGCAGGGCATCTCCTTGGACCCTCATGGTGATGATGGTAGATTAAACGTCTTGCCTTATGTCTGCCTAGACTGAGTACCAGTCCCAAATCTGCTTTCTCATATCTGTGGTTTTCACTGCAAACCATGGGTCGCTCTGCGACCAATGCTCAAAATGGAAAATTTGATTGAGTTAAGTTCCCTTTTTTGGGGGATGTGAAGGGTTGGGGGAGTAGAGCCTGGAAGGGAAGCTTTGTGTCCACTACATCCTGGGAATTCTCTTCCCCTGTTGGAGCTCCCCCCCTCTGTCTGCCACACATGTTCTTTTGTGCTAAATGCTGCTACCAGATAACTTGGCAAAGGATTACAGAAGGGGGGTCAAGAAATGCAATGGAACAGTGTGCAAGGGGGGTTCCACTTGGAGTTTTGAAACTCCTATAGCAAGTGAGCTATAAAATATATGGAAAAAAATAAATAAAGTGTTAAGTTCAAACCTACCCTAAGATTGCAAAAAAGGTGAATATTTCCGGTACCTGCGAAAGGGCTGGAATAAAAAAAAAAAAATTATATATATGACAGGTACCTAAATCTTATGTGAAAGAGGATTTAAATAAGTTGAGAGTAAGTTACCTTAACAGAGTATGCATTATTTATTTGAATTAATGTTTTCCTTTTTCAGATTTTATTTCAATTTAAAATTTGACAGTAAAGTGTCTAAAGAGGCGCAAAGTATAGAAGTGTTCAGTTCCAAGCATCACAGCTGATCCCTTTATGTTGACTAGGGGAGAGTCTTAAAAAAGCATTCCCTCCTCCCCATCATATATATATTTTTTTTCTCTCTAAAGTTTTTGTTGTACTCATCTACCATCACACACAGTTCAGATATGTAAGCTGCTGCTAGTTTCCCTTTTATAAGCCCAATATAAAATCTACCTTTCCACCGTTTGAAACCTGTTCAAGCCCCAACACATGTGATTTCTAACCATATTTCAGTGTTTTCAGCATCTCTACATTAGAAATGAACTGTGTTCATTTTGCCCCTAGTGAGAAAAGTTCTTTAAATTACCCTAGTTTTAAAAACTTAAAGGTGACGGATGGTGCTACCAGCTTCTAAATTGTCCAGAGGCCGAACACATAAGGCCAGTTGGTATGCTAGGGGAAAAAAAGAAAAAAAAAACTTTAACTACTTGCTACCATTCCTTTTAGATGTAATCTGCCTTATGGGATCTCCATCAAAACGCGATTTTTTTTTAATTTTTTTTTTTTCCTTGGGTTTTTTTTTTGCAAAAAATAAAAAAAAAATACATCAAAAAAACAAAGCCTTAGTTGAATGTACAGTAAGACTTCTGTATTTCTGATATGCAGAAGAGAGCAACTTTGCTAACTTTCGTCCTATCGGTGGACAAATTGTGATATAAATGTGGAAACCATAATAAAAAAAATACAAATTGTGTACAGTTTTGTTTATTCAGAGAGACTTTATGGCTTGCATATGTACTCAACTGCAAAACGGTCATGCTTTGGAATTGATTGTATTCACTTATTTTTTACCCAGTCCTTAATGTTATAGGAGCATTAACATATCCATGTAATTTCAATGTGTTTATATCTGCAGCTTTTATTTACAGCATAGAAGAATAATTGGTTATCCTACAATGAATACCCCTTTTGTTATGGGTAACAGCACTCTGTTTCTGGTTGCCAGTTGTGTATCGCTGCGGTCACTCTACCAATGAGTCTACAAGAAGCTGCACATTGCACAGGCGCAGTCTGCCAGTGTCAGGAAACTGGTCAAGAGCAATTATGTTTATCAATTGTGTATAAAGACAGGATGACGAGCAAAATGAAGATGTAAAACAAGATAAAATGAAAATTGTATTGGACACAGGAGTTAACGCTTGGGTTATATGCTGCTTTAGGTGATGGACATTGGCACAAGCTTTGCTGGGGGGGGGGGGGGGGTACCCATATAACCCCATGCACTCAATGCAGCTCCAGTTTTTTTTTTTTTACTAGTATCCTAGGGAATAGTCCCCTTCTGTTTTTGGTTATTTTTATTTTTTTATCTTTAGCCAGTGTTTTTCTTCAACTGATACTTCTATCAAGATCTGACTGCTTATTGCCCTATCCTTGACTAGCAGTTTCTGAATTGGTTACCCTTGATGCATGTCTTGAACTAGACCCCACAACAGCAGGGTTAGCCTGTGTTTTGCTTTTGGCACTGGAGCCATCTTTAATTGACGCTGGTATGTGATGCAACAAGTGAGTTGGCTGCAGGGTGCTATGCAATTTCAGGGCTGTGGTTTATTCCTATGACATCCAGACCTTGAACCTTTTGAGTGTATACCCACTGTGATGGCCTGAGCCCTGGAAGGGATCGGTGACTTGAATATGGTAAAATAACTATTAGTGGTGGGTATGGATAATTTTTCACTGCCAGAATCTTATGTAGTTACTTAATCTTCTGGCCACATGCTGACTGCTGTGGACTCATTGGTTGAAGCAGTAATATGGGCATTTTAAAAATAGCTGCACCGGTACAGAAGCAGGACAACAAAAGGCAAGGTATAAGGGGTGAGAAGGGGAGGCCTTCTGTAACCTTAACAGCTGTAGTTCTGTTTTGACCTCTCTATGGCTTGTTCTTGGTGGTTGGGGGATATTTTTCTTATGGCAAAAAAGTATCCTGGAAAGCTAGTCTTGCTTCCCTTGGAGTTTCTTATCACCACCTGAGAGAATGCCACCTTGAAGGCTTGCTTTATAGGAGGGGTCAGGACTGGCATCTATGGCTGCTAGCCTTAAATCCCCTTGCCAATTGACCTCTCTACAGTTTCTTTTATTTTCACAGGGGTGAATTTCTTCCTCCAGCCATCTAGGTGGTAATTTTGCCTTCATTTTACGACTTCTGCCTTCAGGGAATGAGTCCCTCTAACTACCTGTACCACCCAGGGCTGTGGAGTCGGTAGATAAATGTTCCGACTCCTCAGTTTTATGTACTTCCGACTCCGACTCCTCTGTATTAATATGCGAATGTATTTTATACAGTCCTTGAGGGAAAGAAACGCAACCTACCACAGGACTACTGGCTGGGAAGCCAACAGTCTACTGTATTGCACAGTTTAAGCAAAAGACAAACACAATGAAAACAAAGTTTTTACTATTTTTTTTTATTAATTTTATTAAAGCGGGGGTTCACCCGTACATAACACTTTTTACCCTTAGATGGATGCTCGTTTTGTCTAGGGGAATCGGCTAGTTTTAAAATATGAGCTGTACTTACCATTTACAAGATACATCTTCTCCGCCGCTTCCGAGAGGCTTCCGACGGTCGCATCCATCGCGTCACGATTTTCCGAAAGAAGCCGAACGTCGGTGCGCAGGCGCAGTATAGAGCCGCACCGACGTTCGGCTTCTTTCGGCTACTAGTGACGCGATGGATGCGACCGTCGGAAGCCTCTCGGAAGACTGTCAATCAAGAAGGAACTCCCGCTCCCGAAGACCCATACCCGGAAGCGACGGAGAAGATGCATCTCGAAAACGGTAAGTACGGCTCATATTTTAAAACAACTAGCCGATTCCCCTAGACAAAACGAGCATCCATCTAAGGGGAAAAGCATGCTTCTTCACGGTCACTTAACGTGTTCGTTTTGCGGTTACGTGAGGCACTGCATGCATTGGTCTTTATTCTTACAGTAGAGAAGTCATTAATTATAACTTTTTGTGAATTGGGACATTTAAACTTTTTTTTTTTTTATTCCAATCTAAATTTAGTCGGAGTCGGTGCATTGTTTGCCGACTCCGACTCCAGGTACCCAAAATTTCCCCCGACTCCGACTCCACAGCCCTGGTACCACCTATTCCCCTAGGAGGTTCTTTAAAGCATCTAGTGTTCTCAAGGATGGCAAGTCTACAGTCTGTTCGGTTTTGTGCTTTCAAAACTGTTGGTGGCTGTTTGAGCCTCTGTTGATCCCTGCTTTGACTACAAAGTGATTCTGCTGTCTATCTTTTTGGTTCCATTGACCCTTCTTGTTCTGCTGTTGGGACAGTTGCTGCAGTTTGGTTGGCTTTTATTGCTTGGGCATGTCCCATGGTCTTAGGATAAATAGTATACTGTATAATTTAAGATTATGGAGAATTTGGCATACCAGTAAATTCCAAATCTTGAACACAGGTCCTTCCCCTCTTCCCTTTTTATCATCTCTTTACTACTTGCTAAAAACTGTATTATGAGTGGACGCGGTTATTTGGGTACACTTCCCAGCAATGCTTTTGCCAGTGTCCAATAACCTGATGGTAGTGGCATATAACCCATGTACAGTTGTGCTCATAAGTTTATATACCCTGACAGAATTTGATTTATTGGCCATTTTTCAGAGAATATAAATGATAAAACAGACTTTTCTTTCACTCATGGTTAGTGTTTGGCTGAAGCCATTTATTATTAATCAACTCTGTTTACTCTTTTTAAATCATAATGACAATAGAAACTACCCAAATGACCCTCATCAAAAGTTTACATACCCCAGTTCTTAATACTGTGTATTGCCCCCTTTTAAATAGAAGTATGTTGTGTTTTTTTTCATACTTGCCTTGGATGCAGCATCAGACTCATGCTGCATCTGTCCCCCGGCGTCTCTGCACTGAGAACCGAGCCACAAACACCGCCAATGGCTCGGTTATCGCTCCTCCCCGAGCAAAGATGCTGACTGTCACTCACCATCGCTTTTGCTCTACTCGGTGCTCATTGGAGCGCTGAGCAGTGGAGGGGCAGGGAGTGGTCGTCAACGGCTCGCTGAGACTGCCATCAATCGGGGCAGCTGGCTGATTCCAACTTGAAAGTCACGGTGACGCGCTGCCCCAACGGGTCACAGGAGTGAAACAAATTGCACTCCTGTGACCCAGAGGAGAAGCCCAGCCTAAAAAACTCAGGCTGGACTTCTCCTTTTAATATCACTGACAGCTTGAAATCTTTTGTGGATGAGGCTCTTTTTATTTTCTCAGATGGTAAAAGCTGCCCATTCCTCTTGGCTAAAAAACCTCCAGTTCCTGTAAATTCTTGGTTTGTCTTGCATGAACTGCAGGTTTGAGATCTCCCCAGAGTGGATCAATGATATTGAGGCCAGGAGACTGAGATGGCTACTCCAGAATCTTCACTTTATTCTGCTGTAGCCAATGACAAGTCGACTTGGTTTTGGTTTATTGTCATGTTGGAATGTCCAAGTACATTCCATGAGCAGATTCCTGGCTGATGAATGCAAATGTTCCTCCAGTATTTTTTGATTAACATACTGCATTCATCTTGCCATCAATTTTGACCAAATTTCCTGTGCCTTTGTAGCTCACACATCCCCAAAACTTCAGCGATCCACCTTCGTGTTTTACAGTATGAACTTTTCATCGTAAGTCCTGTTGACGCCTCTCCAAATGTAGCGTTTTATAGTTTTGGCCAAAAAGGCAACATTTTTGTCTCATCACTCCAAATGACTTTGTGCCATAAGGTTTGAGGCTTGTCTCTGTACTGTTTGGCGTTTTGTAAGCAGGATACTTTGTGGCATTTACGTAATGTCTTCTGGCGACTCGAACCATGCAGCCCATCTTTCTTCAAGTGCCTCCTTATTGTGCATCTTGAAACAGCCACACCCCTTTTTTCAGAGTCCTGTATTTCACCTGAAGAAGTTTGTGGATTTTTCTTTGCATTCCGAACAATTTTCCTGGCAGTTGTGGCTGAAATTGTAGTTGGTCTACCTGACCGTGGTTTGGTTTCAACAGAACACCTCCTTTTCCCCTTGCGTAGAGTTTGAACACTGCTGATTGGCATTCTCAATTCCTTGAATATCCTTTTTATATCCCTTTCCTGTTTTTATACAGTTCAACTACCTTTTCATGCAGATCTTTTGACAATTTTTTTTTGCTTTCGCTATGACTTGGAATCCAGAAATGTCCGTGCAGCACTGGATGAAAGGTGCAAGGATCTGTCAGGAGTCCAAAAACTCATTGACCTTTAAAGGAGTTCTCTGAGCTAAAACTTTTAACCCCCACTGTGCCCGGGCTGTAAAACTATACAAAATAAACCTTCACTTACCTGCCTACGATCCCCCGTTGTTCCGATATCGCCGTCCCGTTCTCCGGTCCCGGTCTCTTCCACTTCCTGGGGGTCAGTGACTCACAGTGCGCTCAGCCTATCAGCGGCTGCAGCAATGTCCCGTCGCGGCCGCTGAGAGGTAAGTGAAAGTTTATTTTGTATAGTTTTACAGCCCGGGCACAGCGGGGGTTAAAAGTTTTAGCTTAGAGAACTCCTTTAATGCTAATACTATACTACACGACAGTAGTACGACTTTCATCCTACTTTGCTCTGCGACATTTGTCCTACATCCATCCGACTTTCGTGAACCAGATACTACTTTGATTTGACTTTGTGATAGTCTGACTTGTTCTTTGACCAATCAAAACAATCCCAGAGTGAGATTTTTTTTTACTGCTGCTGTAATAACAATGTCGGATGTCAAAAGTCGAATGGTAAGGACAAGGGTCCTACTTTGATCTGACTACAATGATATTCAATGGGCTGCAGTAGGATCAAAGTCGGACCAAATTAGTACAGGGAGCATTTTCAAAGTCGGACCAACATGTTTCGGACCAGTTAAGACAGCTCCCATAGTTAAACATAGATTTTTCACACGTCATGAGCTCCCAATGTTGGAGCGTTTGTTGGACCAGTGTGAACCCGGCCTTATATATACACACACACACACACACACTAATTACAAGCAAACGGATTACAGGTGAGGATGGTTACCTTTTTTAATAGCCATTCAAACACCTTTGTGTCCACTTGTGTGCATGTTATCGGGCCAAAATCACCAGGGTATGTAAACTTTTGATCAGGGTAATTTTTGGGTAGTTTCTGTTGTCATGATTTCAAAAAGATTAAACATAGTTTGATAATAAATGGCTTCAGCAAAATACTAACTATGAGTGAAAAATGTTTGTTATTCATATTCTCTGAAAAATGGCCAAGAAATCATAAATTCTGCCAGGGTAAGTAAACTTATGAGCAAAACTATATTTTATTTACAGGTACGTCGATACTCAATTTTTGAAGAGAAAATTAACTGTAACACTGTTTAGTAAACTTACTGTCGTCATTCTAGACCAATTCGCATACAGTGCCTTGCAAAAGTATTCAGCCCCCTTGAACTTTGCGACCTTTTGCAACATTTCAGGCTTCAAACATAAAGATATACTATTTTTTTTTTTTTTTTTTGAAGAATCAACAAGTGGGACACAATCATGAAGTGGAACGAAATTTATTGGATATTTCAAACTTTTTTAACAAATAAAAAACTGAAAAATTGGGCGTGCAAAATTATTCAGCCCCTTTACTTTCAGTGCAGCAAACTCTCTCCAGAAGTTCAGTGAGGATCTCTGAATGATCCAATGTTGACCTAAATGACTAATGATGATCAATAGAATCCACCTGTGTGTAATCAAGTCTCCGTATAAATGCACCTGCACTGTGATGGTCTCAGAGGTCCGTTTTAAAGCGCAGAGAGCATCATGAAGAACAAGGAACACACCAAGCAGGTCCGATATACTGTTGTGGAGAAGTTTAAAGCCGGATTTGGATACAAAAAGATTTCCCAAGCTTTAAACGTCCCATGGAGCACTGTGCAAGCGATAATATTGAAATGGAAGGAGTATCCGACCACTGCAAATCTACGAAGACCTGGCCGTCCCTCTAAACTTTCAGCTTATACAAGGAGAAGACTGATCAGAGATGCAGCCAAGAGGCCCATGATCGCTCTGGATGAACTGCACAGATCTACAGCTGAGGTGGGAGACTGTCCATAGGACAACAATCAGTCGTATACTGCACAAATCTGGCCTTTATGGAAGAGTGGCAAGAAGAAAGCCATTTCTTAAAGATATCCATAAAAAGTGTTTAAAGTTTGCCACAAGCCACCTGGGAGACACACCAAACATGTGGAAGAAGGTGCTCTGGTCAGATGAAACCAAAATCAAACTCCTCCCCGACCCCCCCCCCCCCTCCCGGTACTTGCGACGGTCCCTCCGGATCGCTCTCAGCCAATGCGCGTCGTCCTCTGCCTGCACTGTAAACACAGGCAGAGGAGGAAGTGATGTCACCGCTCCTCCCGCCGGTATATTCGTCCGGCGGAGGAGCGGAGACATCACGCAGTGAGTACACAAGCACTACACTGACACCTGTACACATAGGCACACAAACCCCCCCCAGCCCTCCCTGTCACACTGTCACTAAATAGCAGTGATCATTTACTGATCACTGCATTTAGTGTCAGGCAGTTAGTGTTAGGTCCAGGGTAGCCCCCTACCCCCCCAATAAAGGATTTAACCCCTCGATCACCCCCTAGTTAACCCTTTCACCCCCCTTTTGCCAGTGTCACTAAGCGATCGTTTTTCTGATCACTGTATTGGTGTCGCTCGTGCCACTAGGTAGCTAGTTTTTTTTTTTTTGAGGTTCGCCGCCATGTTTTTATAGCGTTAGAAAACCCCCCCAAATGACCCCATTTTGGAAAGAAGACACCCCAAGCTATTTGCTGAGAGACATGTTGGGTCCATGGAATATTTAATTTTTTTGCCCCAAGTGATTGAATATTGACCAAAAAAAATAAATTGCAAAACGTCACTAAATGATATATTTCTCACACATGCCATGGTTGTATGTGGAATTGCACCCCAAAATACATTCTGCTGCTTCTCCTGAGTACAGAGATACCACATGTGTGGGACTTTTTGGGAGCCTAGCCGCGTACGGGACCCCAAAAACCAATCACCACCTTCAAGATTTGTGTGAGTGAAATCAAAAATGTATGTCCTTAGAAATCTTGAAGGTGGTGATTGGTTTTCGGGGTCCCGTACGTGGCTAAGCTCCCAAAAGTCCCACACATGTGGTATCCCCGTACTCAGGAGAAGCAGCAGAATGTATTTTGGGGTGCAATTCCACATATAACCATGGCATGTGTGAGAAATATATCATTTAGTGACAACGTTTTGTAATTGTTTTTATTTTTTTTGGTCAATATTCAATCACTTTGGGCAAAAAAATTAAATATTTCATGGACTCAACATGCCTCTCAGCAAATAGCTTGGGGTGTCTTCTTTCCAAAATGGGGTCATTTGGGGGGGTTGTGTGCCATCTTGGCATTTTATGGCCTTCAAAACTATGATAGGTAGTGAGGAGTGAAATCAAAAATGTATGCCCTTAGAAATCTTGAAGGCGGTGCTTAGTTTTCGGGGCCCCGTACACGGCTATGCTCCCAAAAGTCCCACACATGTGGTATCCCCGTACTCAGGAGAAGTAGCAGAATGTATTTTGGGGTGCAATTCCACATATAACCATGGCATGTGTGAGAAATATATCATTTAGTGACAACTTTGTGCAAAAAAAAATCAGTTTGTCATATTCCCGCAACTTGTGTCAAAATATAAAATATTCCATGGACTCGACATGCCTCTCCCCAAATAGCTTGGGGTGTCTACTTTCCAAAACGGGGTCATTTGGGGGGGTTTTGTGGCATTTTATGGCCTTCGAAACTGATAGGTAGTGAGGATTGAAATCAAACATTTGCGCCCTTAGAAATGCTGAAGGCGGTGCTTGGTTTTCGGGGTCCCGTACGTGGCTAGGCTCCCAAAAAGTCCCAAACATGTGGTATCCCCGTACTCAGAAGAAGCAGCAGAATGTATTTTGGGGTGCAATTCCACATATATCCTGAAAAAAAAAAAATTACAAAAAGTTGTCACTAAATGATATCATTTAGTGACAACTTTTTGTAAATTTTTTTATTTTTTTTGTTTTTGTCATTATTCAATCACTTGAGTCCATTAGATATTAGTTTTTTTTTTTTTTTTTTGTCCCAACATGCCTCTCGGCAGTTTCCTTGGGGTGTCTACTTTTCAAAATGGGGTAATTTGGTGGGGTTTTGTACTGCCCTGCCATTTTAGCACCTCAAGAAATGAGTCATAAAATAAAAGCTGTGTAAATTCCAGAAAATGTACCCTAGTTTGTAGACGCTATAATTTTTGCGAAAACCAATAAATATACGCTTATTGCGATTTTTAATTTTCGGTCTTTTTCCGTTTATCGCAAAAAATTTAAATCGCAGAGGCAATCAAATACCATCAAAAGAAAGCTCTATTTGTGGGAAGAAAAGGACGCAAATTTCGTAGCAGCGCAGTGCCAAATTGTAAAAACACCTTGGGTTTTTAGGCAGCATATTGGTCCGGTCCTTAAGTGGTTAAGGGGGCTGAATAATTTTGCACTCCCAATTTTTCAGTTTTTTATTTGTTAAAGTTTGAAATATCCAATAAATTTCGTTCCACTTCATGATTGTGTCCCACTTGTTGTTGTTTCTTCAAAAAAAAATTGTTTTATATCTTTGTTTGAAGCCTGAAATGTGGCAAACGGTCGCAAAGTTCAAGGGGGCCGAATACTTTCGCAAGGCACTGTATTAACAGCTTTCAACTGTCATTGATGACAAAAAATTTAATAATCTATTCTAAACCTACCATCAACAATGTACACACTGCCAACATAAGGATCCATTCACATCAGTGGCTGTGCGAGAACACAGCAGCTGGTTTGCTGTAGAATGACAGTGGTGGTGCATTACACGCTTTACTGTTAATTCTTGGTAAATAAAAGCTTTATTGAAAAGTGACATTTTATTAAATTCTAATGAGGTGCAGTGTATGTGGATTATATCTTGCTGCGCTGAAAAAAAAATTATATATGTAAATTTTTTTATATTTTTTTCCTTCAGTGCACCCCACCGCAGCATAGTGATGTGAACTGACCATACAGGAGACAAGGAATTTTGTCTTGTCTTGCAGTAGGACTGTGCTGGACTACCTGCCCAGCGCAGTCCTATCACACCTAGTGTGAATGTACCCGCAAAAAGTTAAATTGAGAAAAATGGTGTTCTACGGATGACCTTTTTATCCTGAAAATAATTCATTGTCTGGCTTTGATTCAAACCAATATGTACAGTAGAAGTTCTGCATACAGAATTTGGTGGCCGTTTGCCACCTAGGTTTTATTGCCGGCTTTTCTGAAACAAGCTGATGTTAGAAGCTGATTACTATGCATAGCTGCACCAGATTCTGTATGCACCAGTATAGCAATTCTCCCCCACTGTGTAAAAGAATTGGCATGACAGCCTGGCAACTGGCATTTCATGTGGAGGTTCAGCAATGCAATGTTTGTTTGTCCTAGTATATCTCCCCATAACTGTTGCCAAGATGCATACTATACATTTTAGGCGCTAGATCATTTAACGGGTAGAAATGACTTTGACCTAAGACTTGAAGCCCAACTCCAGGCACAGCAACTTTAGGAGTTGAACCTTTATATTTTGTGTATGTCCGGTTTCCACAGTAATGAATTTCACACACAGTTGTGTACAAGCTCATGTTTCTGTGGTGTCTATAGCAAGCCCCTGGCCCTGCCTTACTGGTTAACCAAGCATGGCTTCAGCATCACCACAAGCTGTGTTTTGTAAATCGCAGAGGCCAGAGGTACAACTGATGTACCTGGGTGCACAAGCCTGAAGAGCAAATGGGGGGGAAAAACTAATTAAGGCTAATTGAGTTCTCATTCAGCCATGCTAAATAGCATGGATAGAGGAATACCCTTTTTTGGTATTGAAGTTCATCGAGCAGGATGGTGCCACACTCAAATTTTGGCTGATTCAGCAGGCATTGGCCAAAATTCTAACCATGTATGGCCAGCATAAGATTTACTGACGCAGCCTGCTTGTCATCCTTATTTGGTGCTTTTACGTCCCTGATTTTGAAGATTTGTTTGTCAAAGCTTTACTAACTACATACTTATTGTCCTGTGTGCAGGAAATTTGGCATTTGAACAATACCCTTTATTGGCTAACAAATTATTAGAGGTGAGCTGTAATAACCTGTTTGGGTTACTATATAAACATTGGACTCTGTGTTCTCTAAGAACTTTAGGAAAATCCTCCTGTCTTCCAGTGCTGCAGCTTCAGTGCTGTCTTCATCATTCAATACTTCCAGTGTTTCTGCATCCCTTGACATGTGCTTTGGTTCCTCACTCTGCCCCCTAAGTCACTACAGGACTCTGCAGTGACCTGGAAGAATCACTCACCATTAGGGCACTTTCACACTGAGGCGCTTTACAGGTGCTATAGTGCCTTAAAGCGCTTCTCCTCAAGTGTGAAAGCCCAAGTGCTTTCACACTAGAGTGGTGCGCTGGCAGGATGCTTAACCACTTAAGGACAGAAGGTGTTTTTCAGATTCTGCGTTTACAAGACTAAAAGTGTTTTTTGCTCAAATTACTTAAAACCCCCAAACATTATATATTTTTTTTTCTAACACCCTAGAGAATAAAATGGCGGTCATTGCAATACTTTTTATCACACCGTATTTGCGCAGCGGTCTTACAAGCGCTCTTTTTTTGGAAATAAAAAAATAAGACAAATTTGGCCCAATTTTTTTTATATATTGTGAAAGATAATGTTGCGCCGAGTAAAATGATACCCAACATGTCGCGCTTAAAAATTGTGCCCGCTCGTGGCATGGCGTCAAACTTTTACCCTTTAAAAATCTCGATCGGCAACGTTTAAAAAATTATTGAATTATTGCTCTCACTCGATCGCGGCGATACCTCACTTGTGTGGTTTGAACACCGTTTTCATATGCGGGCGCTACTTGCGTATGCGTTCTCTTCTGCGCGCAAGCTCGTCGGGACGGGGCGCTTTAAAAGTGTTTTGTTTTCTTATTTATTTATATTTATTTTATTGTTTTACACTGAAATAAAAAAAAAAAAGTATCACTTTTGTTCCTATTACAAGGAATGTAAACATCCCCTGTAATAGAGAAAAGCATGACAGGTCCTCTTAAATATGAGATCTGGGGTTTAGAAAGACCTCAGATCTCATATTTAGACTTCAATGCAAAACAAAACAAAAAATGGAAATTTTGTCATTTAAAAAAAATGACGACAAAAAAATGTCTAAGACGCTGGGCGGGACTGACGTTTTGACATCACTTCTGCCCAGCAATGCTATGGGGACAGGGGGGGGGGGGGGCATCTTGCCCTCACTCGCATCCTCACACAGCATGTAGCAGGACCCGATCGCTACCGACGGCTCCGGTAAGCGGCGGGAGGGGGCACTCTCCCGCCACCGATAACAGCGATCTCGCGGAGACCGCCGTTATCGTTTACAGGACCGCTCACTAAAGAGATGGATATCTCGGTTGTGGCAGCAGGTGCTGCCGTTACCGAGATATCCATCTTTAAAAACAGGACATATATATACAGTGGGCAGTGGTTAAAGTCCTGCAAGCAGCATCTTTGAGGTGCTGTAGGAGGGATGTCCCTGCCCAGTGAAATCACTGGGCAGTGCCTGCAAAGCTGCGCTTTTAAACCTTTTTTTAGCGGGCGGGTTAAAAGCGCCCCCCGCTAGCGGCTGAAAAACGATGATAAAGCGCCACTAAAAATGTGAAGGTGCCCTTAGAGGCAAGTATTTACAGCCTTTAACTGCAGGAAGCTCTTATTTAGAATTCTTGAGGAAAGTGATGGTCGCTTTATTTTGCAGTCTGCACTCTAGAAAGACTCCACAGCTAGATAACCGTTTTGAACTGCTACTGCGGTGTCAGCAAATGGGGTTGCTGTGGAGTCTTATGATGCCAGCCTGAGACTCTGTTAACAATCCATCTTGATAGCCCTCCGTCTTTTAATTAGAAGCAGATCAGTGGGGATCATACCACCAAATTTTTGTGAACTTTTTTTATTTTATTTTTTTTCCTTTTTCTCTTTTTTCTAAGCAAAAGATTTTTTAATTGACTTATTTGTGGTTTGTTTCTCTTATTTAACTTTTTGTAGTTATTCTACTGTTCTGAGTTTTACTTGGTTTTGAAATTTACACAGAAGCATGCATAAAAGTCAGTCTGGAAACCTTCCCACTGGAAGCTACTTTAGGCTGGGTTCACACTATGTGTGGAGCGCCTTGTAGCAGGGGGTCCGTTGTGTCCCTGTTCTCTGTTTCAGGAACAAATTCGGTCCAAGTTATTTGCCTGAATTCAGACCTGAAACTGAGCTAAAGACGCACAGGACCTTTCTGCATTGTGCTCCGTGACCGCCCGGAGATGTGTGAACCGACTCCATTGAGAGCCAGTCAGTCTCCTGTCATGCAAATTGGATGCAGGGAAACCCCCATCCAATTTGCATAAGTGTGAACCCATCCTCAATCGGTGCGTAATTTGCCTTCTAAGAATATGTATACAAAGTGGCCTATTTCATGTTATGCTAGGGAAAAGTTTGTTTACCTTAATCAATCGTGTCGTATACATTGGGGGTTATTTGCGAAAGGCAAATCCACTTTGTACTACAAGTGCACTGCAAATACACTTGAAAGTGCAATCTCTGTAGATCTGAGGGGAAGCTCAGATGATTTTATCATTCTGTCATGTGCAAGCTAAAATGCTGTTTATTTTCCTTGTATGTCCCCTTCAGATCTACAGTGACTACATTTCTATGTGCACTTGTAGTGCATAGTGGATTTGCCTTTTGTAAAAAAAAATATATTGTGTGCATGGTCATTCATCTTATGATTTGCTTTTGTTTTTATACCTTTTAGATTTCAGTTATGTCCTATGCTAAAATTTGCTAAAAAAAAAAAAAAATGTATTAGTCGTGTATGCTTATGGCGTGGAATGAATGAATATGTAATTTTATTTTTGGATGATGTACCTTATAAAATGTATGTCTACTGTACATTAACCACTTCCAGACCTTAGGTGTTTTTCAGATTCGGTGTTTGCAAGACTAAAACAGGTTTTTCTGCTAGAAAATTACTTAAACCCCCCAAATATTATATTTTTTTTTTTCTAACACCCTAGAGAATAAAATAGTGGTCATTCCAATACTTTTTGTCACACCGTATTTGCGCAGCGGTCTTACAAGCGCACTTTTTTTGGAAAAAATTCACTTTTTTGAATTAAATAAGACAACAATAAATTTGGCCCAATTTTTTTATATATTGTGAAAGATAATGTTACGCCGAGTAAAATGATGCCCAACATGTCACGCTTAAAAATTGCGCCCGCTCGTGGCATGGCGTCAAACTTTTACCCTTAAAAATCTCGATAGGCGATGTTTAAAAAATTCTAGAGATTGCATTTTTTGAGCTACAGAGTAGCTCTAGGGCTATAATTATTGCTCTCGCTCTAACGATCGCGGCGATACCTCACTTGTGTGATTTGAACACCGTTTTCATATGCGGGCGCTACTCGCGTATGCGTTCGCTTCTGCGCGCGAGCTCGTCGGGACGGGCGCTTTAAAAAAAAATTTTTTTTTGTTTTCTTATTTATTTTTATTTATTTTATTATTTTTTACACTGAAAAAAATAATAATAATTTGATCACTTTTATTCCTATTACAAGGAATGTAAACATCCCTTGTAATAGAAAAAAGCATGACAGGTCCTCTTAAATATGAGATCTGGGGTCAAAAAGACCTCAGATCTCATATTTGGGCTTAAATGCAAAAAATAAAAAATGTCATTTTTTCAAATGACCAAAAAAATAATTTGTCTCTTTAAGAGGCTGGGCGGGACTGACGTTTTGACGTCACTTCCGCCCAGCCGAGCTATGGGGACGGGCGAAGGAGATTTTTCCTTCAGTCTCGTCCCCGCTCACCAGCCGACAGCACCCGATCGCCTCCGCCGCTACCGACGGCTCCGGTAAGCGGCGGAGGGCGCGGGAGGGGGGGGGGCCCTCTCCCGCCACCGATAACGGCGATCTCGCGGTGAATCCGCCGCGGAGACTGCCATTATCGGATTCCAGACCGCGCACACTAAAGATTGATACCTCGATTGTGGCAGCACCTGCTGCCGTTACCGAGATATCAGTCTTTAAAAATAGGACGTACATCGTCGTGCGCAGGTCTGGAAGTGGTTAACATGTGCGCTTTAAAAAAAAATCAGTTTACTATTCCCCTATGTTTGTTTCAAAAGGGGAGTGTGGGCAACATCGGCCCTTTTTGGGTGATATCTTGGCGAATGCTGAGTAGCCTAAATAGTTGTAGAAATCTGCTGGCTCTTTGCTGCAGCTGGCATATTTTTTGCAGCGTGAATGAGGCCTAAATATCCCATGGTAATGTTGCAGCTTAGTACAGCATTGTCTTGCTCTATTTGGCCTATACAGCATGCCCTGCAATGTCGTACAAAGGTTGTAGATGGGCAAGGGGGCCTAACTGAGTCTTGCTATTTTACTGCAATATCTGTTTTACACAATTTGTCTTTCTGCTTCAGAAATTTTAGCTTTCTATGTCACCAGTCTGCCTAAAGTCTCCCGTTGACGTTCAGTTGGCATCCTTACCCTGTCCAGGGAGCTACAATACCTTGAAAAAGTATTCTCACCCCTATTCCACCTTTTTTTTCTTGTTGCAACCTAAAACGTGAATGCATTTTATTTGATAGTCCAACACAAAGTGGCACATTATCGTGAAGTGGAAGTAAAATGATAAATGATTTTCAATTTTTTTTAGAAATAAATATCTGAAAAGTGTGGCACACATTTGTATTCAGCCTCTTTTTTACTGTGATACCGCCAACTAAAATGTAGTGTAAGCAAATGCCAGAAGTCACTGAATTTAGTAAATAGTCCATCCATGTGTAATTTAATCTGAATAAATACAGCTGTTCTTTGACACCCTGCGTCATAAAGGCTAAGGTACACACCAGACAGGTCAGGGATAAAGTTGCGGAGAAACTTCAAAGCTTGGGATATTTTTTATTTATTTTTATAACCCAAAGGTGCTTTAACAGCTCACAGAGCACTAATCAAACCATCATCGGAAAATGGAAAGCGTATGGCACAACTGCAAACATACCAAGACATAGCAGTCCACCTAAACTGACAGACTGAGCAAGGAGAGCATTAATCAGAGAAGCAGCCAAGATGCCCATGGTAACTCTGGAGGATCTGCAGAGATCCACAGCTCAGGTGGGAGAATCTGTCCACAGGACAACTTTAAGTCGTGCACGCCACAAATCTGGCCTGTATGGAAGAAGAAAGCTATTGTTGAAATAAAGCAATAAGAAGTTCTGTTTGCAGTTTGAAAGAAGCCATGTGGGGGACACGGCAAACAAGTGGAAGAAGGTGCTCTGGTCAGATGTGACCAAAATTGAACTTTTTGGCCTAAAGCAAAATGCTATGTGCAGCGGAAAACTAAAGCCTCGTACACACGGTACAATTGTTGGCCAACCGAGCATCTGATTTTTGTCAAAAGGGCGTGTGCCAGGATCTTTTCTTTCACTACTTTGTGGCAGGACAATTGTGTACCGTTAGTATGCCTTACTACGAGGAATTTCTGCTCTTGTGAGACACCCTTTTGGGCCCCTTATGCTAATTTTGTGTTTGAGCATTGATTCTGAGCATGCATGTTTGTACTTTCGACTTTTGTGTACTGACCATACGAAACAGATGTCAAACTGTTGTCTGCTGAAAATGTACTAGCCTTTTTCTTCCAACATTTGTCAAAAGGAGCGTACCAACGGTAAGATTTTAGGACAATGGATTGTCAACAGACAATCCCCTGCCAATAATCGTACCGTGTGTACAAGGCTAAATACTGTACATCATCCTGAACACACTATCCCCACCATGAAACATGGTGGTGGCAGCATCATGTTGTGGGGATGCCTTTCTTAAGCAGAGACAGGGAAGCTGGTCAGAGTTGATGGGAAGATGGATGGAGCCAAATCCAGGGCAACCTGGGAAGAAAACTGGTTTGAGTCTGTATAAGACTTGACTGTGGTAGAGGTTCACTTTTCAGCAGGACACCGACCCTAAACATACAGCCCAAGCTACAATGGAATGGTTTAGATCAAAGTATATTTATGTGTTAGAATGGCCCAGTCAAAGGCCAGACCTAAATTCAATTTGGAATCTGTAGCAAGACGTGAAAATTGCTGTTCACAGATGAAGAAAAATTGACAAAAGTGTCACTTTTGCTAGATGTGCAAAGCTGGTAGAGATATCCAAAAAAACTTGCAGCAAAAGGAGGTTCTACAAAGTAGAACAAGAACACGAAGTACTTTTAGAATCACTCAGCACTTGGATTTGTTTACTTCCAATATGAACATTATATTGCACTGAAAACCAAAAACAAACATTATTTTTCTCCGCATATCTCTTAAAGGGTTAACATAGGTACCCTAATGGTCCAGGAATTTTGGAATTTTACGTTTTGCACATTTTCTTTACCTAGCACAATAGCACTTTAATTTGCACAGCACTGTGATATATATATTTTATGTAATTTTTTTTTATTTTTTTTCATAGCTGCATTTATGATGTACACTGTGGAATCATTCTAGTAGTTTACATAGGCACTTTGGATCGTTTAGCACTTTGTGTATATTTTGCACACTGCACCTTACACTAGGAGCCTCTTTTATGGAGCATTTGTCTTCGTAGGACCAGCGCCAACTCTACTTTCTTTTTCTTCTGAATACAAATGCATGCCACACTTTTCACATTTATGTGTAAAAATCTTTTAAACGTTTATTCTTCCACTTCACAATTATGTGCCACTTTGTGTTTGTCTATCATAAAATCCCAGTAGAATACATTTACGTTCTTGGTTGTAACATAAATGTGGAACATTTCAGGGGGTATGAATACTTTTCAAGGCACTGTATATTATATACTAGTTACAATGATGCATATGTGTGGCTTTTTGCACATTTTAATTCCATAACTGTGGCTGTTGTATAAAGTTGCTCCCTCTCTTCTTTGCAGTATAACGACATTTTTCTGGGAGAGCTTTAAAGGGGTTGTAAAGGTAAAAAAAAAAAATCCCTAAATGGCTTTTTACCTTAGTGCAGTCCTCCTTCACTTACCTCATCCTTCGATTTTGCTTTTAAATGTCCTTATTTCTTCTGAGAAATACTTACTTCCTGTTCTTCTGTCTGTAACTACACGCAGTAATGGGAGGCTTTCTCCCTGGTGTGGAGGGGGCGAGCAGGAGTGTCAGGACGCCCACTAACACACAGCTCCTTTCTCGATCTGCACAGTAGAGGGCGTCCTGACCCTCCTGCTCGCCCCCTCACCCTCAAGGCTTTCTCCACACCAGGAGAGCAAAATTGAAGGATGATGTAAGTGAAGGAGGACTGCACTAAGTTATATAGAAGAGAGGAGTTTGTGGGACTTTAAATGAGGGAGCGCCATGTAAAAAGAAATACCATAAAAAGTAAATTACAGTACATGATTTATTTTTACAATCTTATATACATGTCAAATATTTTGTATTAAATAAATAGGTAGTCACAAGGCTTACTCTAGATATGCTGCTACATAGCATGCAATACAGAAATAAAATCAAAGACATGGCAGATATACGTAATAAAATCGGTAAGTATGTGGAATATGAACAGGTGATTGTTGGCATCTGGGGGCACTCTACACGTTTCCTGGCATTTCAGCCAATCATCAGGAGTGTTTTTAGGACAGTATACTGGAAATGAGAATAAACAGAAATAATTGATGATGCAAGAAAAATGGGGAAGTACAGGGACTGTCCAACAGAATGGAAATAGTTGGGAAACTTACTATGCCACCACAAGACCCGGTCCGGTATCTGCCAAGGAAAGAAGGGGGGTCCGGGCAGGATGTCTCCCCTGGGGTTGAAACGGGGAACCCATGAGAACGAGGAACAGTGCCCGGAGTAAGACACGGTGGTCACAGCCTGATCCAAAATGTTATGTGTGCACGTAAAGTGCATAGTGTACCTAAAACAATGTATCAAAAATAAATAAGTAAATAAAAAATATTTGTAAAGAAGAGGTAAGGAAATAACAATGTGTTCCCATAAGGGGATGCATGGGAAAGTGTGCAAAGAGGAGAGCCAGACAGGGGAAGAAAAAACATACCATAAATTGGTGACTAGGCTCCCAACAAGGGAGGGTGACCTGTGTGCAGGATCAGATGTGTTGTTCCTAGTGGTTGAGTCAAGCAAATGAACCACCAGCCACTCCAAGGCTACTATATACCTCCATTCCCAGGTGGGGCCCCCATCAACATCATGCCTAATTGACCATTTAGCACAAGGAAGGCGGGGAGGGAAATCCCAGCTGCGTATGGTGAACCATCATCAGTGGGTTCCCCGCCCAGCTAGTATGGTCAAAGATGGAAATAAACATCAAGGTGATGTCAGTGACGCTGTTAATACAGCATCAGAGCATGATGCCGATGCGCAGGAGGCCGACCCCAACACCCACCAAAGGGTGGGGGGAGGGGCCGGACTGCCACGCATCGCAACCCCGGAGCCAGAAAAACCACCCAGGCCCCCCCAAAAAACCCAGACCACACCAGACAAGGAGTTGGGAATTGGTCTGGTAGCAATAATGAGTCAAATATAACACATGGAAAAGTAGTAGCTAAAGGGTCTATTGAAAAAAGGAGGGGGTTTAATAACAGTGTTACTGAACACTGATAAAGGGGCAGTAAACAAAAATGAGGAAATTAGTCTATTTTCAGTAGTAGACCAAAAATAATACATGGGACAATAATAAATGCAGGGATTTGTTCAAAAATAAAAAAGTGATCTAATAACAGTGTTACTAAACACTGGTATAGGAGCAATAAACAAAGGTTGGGAATTGGTCTGGTAGCAATAGGGATTAATAATATAGGGATATATTCAAAGGTAGGGAAGGGATCTAATAGCAATGGGGCTAAACATTGGTATAGAAACAATGAACAAAGGTTAGGAATTAGTCTGGTAATGCATAGGAAATTTATAAGTAGCAGTATTGCTAAATGCCATTATGGGGACAATAGGCAAAAATTAATAGCAGTGTATTAGGTGTGACAGGTCACTTGGCGGGTGTCTTCCACCCAAATCTTTGTTATATAGTAAATGGATGTGACCTGACACACACTATAATAAAAGTAGAACACATGGCGGCCTCCATCCCTAAATTTGTTATATAGACGAGAGGAGTTTGTGGGACTTTAAATGAGGGAGCGCCATGTAAAAAGAAATACCATAAAAAGTAAATTACAGTACAT
Source organism: Rana temporaria (assembly GCF_905171775.1). Taxonomy (NCBI): domain Eukaryota; kingdom Metazoa; phylum Chordata; class Amphibia; order Anura; family Ranidae; genus Rana; species Rana temporaria. The sequence goes on along the minus strand of NC_053489.1, from coordinate 353,285,866 downwards.
GATTTATTTTTACAATCTTATATACATGTCAAATATTTTGTATTAAATAAATAGGTAGTCACAAGGCTTACTCTAGATATGCTGCTACATAGCATGCAATACAGAAATAAAAGGAAGACACCCGCCAAGTGACCTGTCACACCTAATACACTGCTATTAATTTTTGCCTATTGTCCCCATAATGGCATTTAGCAATACTGCTACTTATAAATTTCCTATGCATTACCAGACTAATTCCTAACCTTTGTTCATTGTTTCTATACCAATGTTTAGCCCCATTGCTATTAGATCCCTTCCCTACCTTTGAATATATCCCTATATTATTAATCCCTATTGCTACCAGACCAATTCCCAACCTTTGTTTATTGCTCCTATACCAGTGTTTAGTAACACTGTTATTAGATCACTTTTTTATTTTTGAACAAATCCCTGCATTTATTATTGTCCCATGTATTATTTTTGGTCTACTACTGAAAATAGACTAATTTCCTCATTTTTGTTTACTGCCCCTTTATCAGTGTTCAGTAACACTGTTATTAAACCCCCTCCTTTTTTCAATAGACCCTTTAGCTACTACTTTTCCATGTGTTATATTTGACTCATTATTGCTACCAGACCAATTCCCAACTCCTTGTCTGGTGTGGTCTGGGTTTTTTGGGGGGGCCTGGGTGGTTTTTCTGGCTCCGGGGTTGCGATGCGTGGCAGTCCGGCCCCTCCCCCCACCCTTTGGTGGGTGTTGGGGTCGGCCTCCTGCGCATCGGCATCATGCTCTGATGCTGTATTAACAGCGTCACTGACATCACCTTGATGTTTATTTCCATCTTTGACCATACTAGCTGGGCGGGGAACCCACTGATGATGGTTCACCATACGCAGCTGGGATTTCCCTCCCCGCCTTCCTTGTGCTAAATGGTCAATTAGGCATGATGTTGATGGGGGCCCCACCTGGGAATGGAGGTATATAGTAGCCTTGGAGTGGCTGGTGGTTCATTTGCTTGACTCAACCACTAGGAACAACACATCTGATCCTGCACACAGGTCACCCTCCCTTGTTGGGAGCCTAGTCACCAATTTATGGTATGTTTTTTCTTCCCCTGTCTGGCTCTCCTCTTTGCACACTTTCCCATGCATCCCCTTATGGGAACACATTGTTATTTTCTTACCTCTTCTTTACAAATATTTTTTATTTACTTATTTATTTTTGATACATTGTTTTAGGTACACTATGCACTTTACGTGCACACATAACATTTTGGATCAGGCTGTGACCACCGTGTCTTACTCCGGGCACTGTTCCTCGTTCTCATGGGTTCCCCGTTTCAACCCCGGGGGAGACATCCTGCCCGGACCCCCCTTCTTTCCTTGGCAGATACCGGACCGGGTCTTGTGGTGGCATAGTAAGTTTCCCAACTATTTCCATTCTGTTGGACAGTCCCTGTACTTCCCCATTTTTCATGCATCATCAATTATTTCTGTTTATTCTCATTTCCAGTATACTGTCCTAAAAACACTCCTGATGATTGGCTGAAATGCCAGGAAACGCGTAGAGTGCCCCCAGATGCCAACAATCACCTGTTCATATTCCACATACTTACCGATTTTATTACGTATATCTGCCATGTCTTTGATTTTATTTCTGTATTGCATGCTATGTAGCAGCATATCTAGAGTAAGCCTTGTGACTACCTATTTATTTAATACAAAATATTTGACATGTATATAAGATTGTAAAAATAAATCATGTACTGTAATTTACTTTTTATGGTATTTCTTTTTACATGGCGCTCCCTCATTTAAAGTCCCACAAACTCCTCTCTTCTATATAACAAATTTAGGGATGGAGGCCGCCATGTGTTCTACTTTTATTATAGTGTGTGTCAGGTCACATCCATTTACTATAAATAGGACTGCACTAAGGTTAAGGAAGCTTTTTAGGGGGGGGGGAATTTACCTTTTATAACCCTTTTAAGCAAGATTTTTTCAAGAGTGAATGTGGGAGTTCAGGAGTGTAAGGTAGTGCATATTATTATCTCTGTGCCTTTTGGACTTCATGTATTTTTTGCTGTTTTTGTCCTGGGTGGAAAGTTCCAGGGACCTGATACTGGCTCTAAATATTACAACATGCCATAATAGCAGGGGAGAGAGCTGCAGTCCCTGCTATAGTGTTCCTGTGCCGTCAAAGGAGTGAGAAAATCACTTGCCGGTACTTATGTTTCCAGGAGTTGTCTAGAACAGCACATGAGCATTACTCCTCCCCCTGGATGCAGGAAACTTCTTGTGCAAAGGCTGTCCTGGAAACTTTTATGGGTAAGTCTAATTCTGATTTTCCCAAGTCACCGGTCCAGGACAGCACGGGAGGGGGTAAGCAGAATAGGGAAGGATAACTGCCTGCAGGAATCGATCCTAAGTGGAGAGAAGGTGTAATAATGCAGACAAAAGGTAGCCTAGCTGCACTACATGGTTACTTCCTCCAGCCTTCTCTGCCTACAAGTTGGATAACGCTCTAGGAGCATGGACCATAGGGGGGGGGGGGGGGAGACGAGCTCTTACTTATGCCCTTGTAGGTTTTTAAGATTGCTAGCTTGTTCAATTGTATTTTTTGGGATTCTGGTTGTTCCTTCATTTATGCCCAACACAGGACAAAAACAGCCTCAAGCTTCCTGTATGTTCCAGGCATCCTAACTTTTTTAGTTTGACATCTAGACGATTAATTTTTATCTTCCTTGTTCCCAAAATGAGAACTAAAAAGAAATATCCTGGGCATGATGAAAGACTGTTGACACTTTAGAAAAGAATACTGAATCTGAGAACATTTCTTCATAAACCCGCAGCAATGGCTCTCTAATGGACAAGCTTTCTATTCACTCCTACATCTAGCTGAAATGATAGTCACTTGAAGGTAAGAACCTTTTTGAGAGTTCCAAGGATCACCAGATAACAAAATTAGGCCTGAAAGACTAGTGTTGGCTCTCGCTTAGGAAACGCCTGGGCTAGTACTGCCCTGCATCGGCAAAGGGCCCTTGAACTGGCATAAAAGGCCTCGGCCACGTTTTTATATATATATATATATATATATATATATATATATATATATATATATATATATATATATATATATATATATATATAATCGGGACCCTCGTGTGCACTTTCTTGGAGAAAATCAAGGATCGAAGGATTCTCAACGGACACCTCACTGTCCCGATGCGGGTGGATAAAACTTTCCACATCTTTCTACCTGATAGTAAAAGACTGGAATTTAAACTAGGTCTACCTGTCGGAATCATCAGGGGAGGCTCCAGAGTTGATTTCAGTGGGCAGGAGCGGTATACACACCGCTCCAAAGATGCTGCTAGCAGGACTTTTTTTTTTTTTTTTACCGTCCTGCTAGCGCACCCCTTCAGTGTGAAAGCCCTCGGGGTTTTCACACTGGAAAGACAGCCGTGGCTTTTTCAGGTCGGTTTGCAGGCGTCATTTTTAGCGTTATAGTGCCTGCAAACCGACCCAGTGTGAAAGGGGTCTAAGGAGTCACTCTCTTCCGTTCATGGACGGACACGGCAGCATCTTGACCTTAGGGTATTATCCTCCTGTTAGATTGACTAGGCAGAAAAACAGCATGTTAAGTGTTGAAAACATCACACAGTACAGTCCAGCGGGTCCCCTGGGTACATCCCCTTCTCCCTGCATCTTGCAGCCTCATTTTTTTTTCTGCCTAGCACAGGAGAATGACATGGCTCCTTGTGAGCCCATGTGGCCTAGGGATTTTTGAGATTCTTTTATTTTTAGTTTACTTCTGCATTTTTTTTGATCCTGAGATCTACAATCAACTGCCGACTGGGTGTCATGCTGGATCCTCGATCCTTGTACTCCCCCCTCCCCCCCCCCCGAGTTCGGCCATCGAGCGCGTGCCGGCCTTTTAGCTACGCGCTGGGCCATCCACGACATGCCCCGTTGCTCCAGGGGGTGGCCAGTGAGCTATGGGATGCCTTCAGCCGGTCATCGCAGGATGGGCAAGTAGCAGTCCCCTTGCTCCGGCAGGGTGGTATGGCTGGGCATTCCTGAGGAGGTCGATAGGGTCCGCACTGCTTTTCCTCTCTCCCTTCCACCCTCTTTCCCTACGCTCTGGGTAGCTGGGACGGCTGCGATATGGGGGTCCACCTGGGGGGCTCCATTCTGGGGCTGTGTGGCGGGTCCGTTCTCTGGGGGGTGCTCCTGTTTGCCGTGGGGGGGGGCTGCCTTGGGGGTCCCGGGTGTTCGCTGCCATGTTTTCTGTCTCTGCCTGTTTTTGCTGACATTTTGGTGGCCCCCGGCGCTATTGACATGTGACAGCGGTCATTTTCTTGTAGCCCACTTGCTCTGCTACAAGAGCAGCGGGTCGGCGCCCATTTTGGGAGGTGTATTTTGTCTCTAGTGGCCAGAATATCTGCGTGAACGGCTCCAGCACACTTCCTGAGGGATGGCAAGGGAAGAGCACTCTGGGAGGCGGACAGTAGCTATACGGTACCTGGTCGGGGTGGTGAGTCCTCTGGGGGGTCCCCTGTCTCTCTGCGGCAACCAGGAGGGTGCCCCAGACATGCCTAAATTGACTATTGGTGCCCCTGCGGTTTCTGTGGACGCTATGGCGGCAGTCCTGTAGGCATTTGTTGCCAGGGTGGAAGCGGCGCGTGGACAAAAGAGGTAAAAAGCGCCTCCTCCCCCGCCTTCTTCCGGGAATACCTTCTTGAGGAATCGGGCCCAGCTAATGCTCCCGGCCCTGGTTACAATGTGTCAGAGGATGCTGACCTCGACCACTCGGGCAGTGAGGATGACTCTGCATCAGGGTCGGCACATGATAGGGCGCTGGTAGGAGCACTTTATCACTGTGGTGCGGGATACTCTGAAGATGGATGATACGGCGGAGACATCGGAGATGACGTCCCTTTTGGATTCCATAAGCTGGCCCACACTGCTAGGGTGTTTCCTTGTGTTCCTTATCTGGAAAAGCTTTTGTACAAGGAATGGGATCGGCCGCAAAAGGTTATTTCTGCCCCAAAATGTTAAGCGGTCTGTTATCCTGTTGAGACTTTCCTGAAAAAATTTACTTCTTCCCCGTCAGTGGACCCCCCCCCCCCTGTGTCCAGACTGAACAAGGCGACCACGTTACCTGTGGAAAGGGGCTCCTGCCTTCAAGAACCCCGCAGATAGAAGGGCTGAGGCTGTGGCCAGCTCCATGTTCACGGTGGTGGGGTCAGCGGTGTGACCGGTTGTGGCCGGGGCTCTAGTGTCTCAGACACTTACTGAATGAGCTAAGATGTTGCGTCAGGGGCTGGAGGAGCATCAGGCTCCTCCGGACTGTGTGGCGCTGGCCTACCAGTTGGTACTGGGCCTAAAATTTGTCTGCGAGTCAGTCTTGGATAGGCTTCCCTTGTTCTCCAGAGCCTCGGCCTATGCTGTGATGTTGCGCCGCCTGATCTGACTGAAGTGTTGGTCAACGGACCAGTCTTCTAAGAAGGCCTTGGTGGACTTGCCCTTTAAGGGTGAAAGGCTTTTTGGGGCCTCTCTGGATGACATTATTAAAGATGCCACAGAAGGTAAGAGCACTCTGCTCCCACAATCCAGTAAGGGTAAGGAGCCTCGCCCACAAGTGTTTTTTTTTCGTCCGCCCAGTGCTGCAGGTAAGTGCTCCCAAGCCGCGAAGACGCCTACTGAAGGGCAGAAGCGCCCCTGGTTCCACAAGCCTAGTGTGGGGAGTTCAGTCAGCCCAAGGGCGCTGGACTCAGGAAGAATTCCAATGTCCTGGAACTCCGGGCGATCAGGCTGTGCCTCTCCAAGTAGTCCCTAAAACGGCAAGGCCGTCCAGTCGGACAACACCACGGCTGTGGCATATGTCAAACATCAGGGGGGCACAAGAAGCTCAGCTGCAGCAGCGGAGGTCGCTCACATACTCAGGTGGGCAGGACAGTGGTCGCTACACCCGGACGTGTTTCAGAGGCTGTGTCTAAGATGGGGCACGCCAGACGTGGATTTCCTGGCGTCGCGGCTCAACTGGAAGGTGTTGAGGTTTGTGGCCAGTTCATAAGACCCGTGGGCAGACGCGTTGGTGGTGCCAATATCGGCTAAGCTATGCTTTTCCGCCTCTGAAGCTTCTTCCCCCCATCTGCTCTGCAGGGTGGAGGCCGAGGGGATTCTGATGATCCGAATTGCTCTAGATTGGCCTTGTCGTCCCTGGTGCGCCTGATGGCAGATGTTCCTTGGCGCCTGCCACTGCGAGAGGACCTTTTCGCAAAGTCCCATACTTCATCCTGCTTTACAGACGTTGGTTTTAACGGCATGGCTATTGAAAGCCAGGTGCTAAGGGACCAAGGTCTGTCTGACTCGGATCTCTACCATGCTGCGAGCACGGACGTGTACTTCCCGGAATATTTACCATTGTATGTGAAAGGGTTACATCTCTGTGTGAGGAGATGAAGTGGCATCCACGTGCAGATTTGATTTCCAGGATTTTGCGGTTTCTTCAGCGTGGAGTGGACCAGACACTCGCCTTAAGTACGATTTTTAAGGGACAGATTTCAGCCTTGGCTGTTTTATTTCACCGACCCTTGGCACACTCTCTGGTGCATACGTTTGTGCAGGGGGTTCGGCATGTGGCCTCTCCGGTACGTCTTCCACTGCCTCCGTGGGACTTGAGTTTAGTTCTCTCGGTGCTTCAGAAGCCACCGTTTAAAAACATTAGGGAGATTCCCTTATTGTCCCTCTCCCAGAAGGTGGTGTTTGTTTTTTTTTTTATTTTATTTTTTTATAGATTTATTTTTTTTGGTGGCGATTACATCGGTCAGACGGGTTTCTGAATTGGCGGCCTTGTCTCGCAAGGCTCCCTATTTGGTCATCCACAAGGATAAGGTGGTGCTGCGTCCGCAGCCATCGTTCCTTCCTAATGTTGTTTCGGCTTTTCATCCTAATGAGGACATTATTCTTCCATCCTTGTGTCCTCGGTGAGCGAGTCCCAAAGAGGCTGCATTGCATTCCTTGGACGTTGTCCGAGCCCTACGGGTGTACCTGTCTGCTACGGCTCCATTCCGGAGGTCGGATTCACTGTTCGTGTTGGTGACTGGTCCTAAGAAGGGTTTGGTGGTCTCGTCGGCCACCATTTCTAGGTGGATCAGGCAGACCGTCATACAGGACTATGCTCTAAAGGGGCGGGCACCGATCCCTTCCCGCTTACGGTACATTCGACCAGGGCAATTGGTGCCTCTTGGGCTTTCCGCCATCAAGCGTCTGTTTCCCAGGTGTGTAAGAAGGCAACCTGGTCGTCCGTCCACACTTTTTCAAAGTTTTATAAGGTTGATGTGAGTGCATATTCGGATGCTTCCTTCGGCCGCAAGGTTTTGCAGGTGGCTGTTTAAGGTTGCACCTCCTCCGTTGAGGAGCTCTGGTTTGTTGGGGTGAAGTAGTCGTTTGCTGCTATGTTTTGCTCAAATCGCCTTTCAGGACAACCCTGGAGAGAGCGCAGCTCCGCCTCTTTTTCAGGAAACACATGTGACCTTTAAATCCCTCCTCTTTCAACATGGCCTCAGTTATTGTGTTCCCTCCACCATGGTGGAAGCAGCATGAGGAACCAGGGAGCTACGCTCTCTCCAGGGTTGGAGGGGGCAGGCATACCTTGTTTTGTGCTGCCTGGAATGCAGCGACCATCCCAGCAATTCCCCCCCCCCCCCCATCTCAAGAGGGGGTGCTCCGGAGTCCCCAGTCGCTCCTGCTCAGTGGAGCTATGGACCCACAGGAGGCAGTGGTTTTGACAGTGATGTGGCTTCCTGTGGCGATCGTGGTTCCAATCGCCTGGAACACAGTGACCAGGGGGTGGGTCTTTCGACCGGCGCTTCCGTTTCCGGCCCCTTGACGATGACTCGGGAACCGGGAAAATTTAAACAAGCATTTCTCCTACACCCCGCTGCGGTCTCTGCAAACATGGAAGAGAGACAGCGACGGCGGATACAAGCGCCGGTCAGGCCCAGGTAAGCGGGGTACAGTGGTACCTTTTATTCTATACCTTATGGGCTTATTGTATTTGTATATGTATTCCTCCTCCCTGAAGGGAGCCTGTGGCTACTGGACAGGAGTTTGTCTTTCGGTTCTGGTAGCCTTAAGGGGGTGGTTGCTTACTTCACTGGGGACACTTTCTGCTGGTGGTGGTGTAAGACACTAAAAGGGTGTGTTTTTTTTAAGTTTAAAAAAATCAAAGGTGATTTTGGCTATTTGTCTCGTTGCAGGAAAAATCTGTAGGCAAAACTAGGTATTTAGACCCACAAAGGAAGTGTCCCTCCTGCAAGAATCCTCTTAAGAGATTCATGGCAAAAGGCGATGTGTAGATCATGCATTAAGAATTTGGTTGAGGAAGAAGCATCCCAACAGTATAAGGACTTTTTTTTTTTTCCCTCCGTACAAGAACTTACGAGCTCCCTCAGTTCAGTCAAATCTTTACTGGCACAGGGTCCTGTAGTTCAGGCGGAACCCCAGCAACCACCATCCAGCCCCGAAAGTTTCCTTATCTAGACCAGCAGAGGGGAACTCTGGGGACGAAGGGGCTAGTACTCTTTTTCCTCTCTCAGGGATGATGATCCTGATGATGATCCTTGGATGAAGTGGACGACTTACTAAAAGCAATCTACACTACTCTGGATATTCAGGAGGAGAAAGTACAATTATCTATTCATAAGATGTACCAAGGTCCTGACTCTAAACAGAGTTTTCCCAGTTCATAGAGTCCTGTCGGAAACGATTAAAAAAGAGTGGAAAGACCCTGAGAGGGGTCCCTTCCTTTTTAAAACTCTTAAAAGATTTCCTTTTGAGGATAAAGACACGGAGGTGTGGAACAATAAACCACGGGTGGATGTGGCTTTCTCACAGGTTTCACGTCGCACAGACCTTGCTTTCGAGGACATGGGGGTCCTGAAGGACGCAATGGACAAAAGGGCAGATTCCCTTTTAAAAAAGGCATGGAATTCTACATCAGCCAGTTTCAAACCTGCTATGGCAGCCACAGTGGTCACCCGAAGCTTAGAATGTTGGGTGGAGAAGCTGATGAGTCATGTAGAGGCAGGCACACCAAGAAAAGACCTGCTGGAATCTTTTCCCTTGATAGTAAAAGCTGTCAAGTATATGGCAGATGCGTCGGCAGAGTCAATCAAGATGGTCAACTCGGCCAGGCATGCAGTCTGGCTAAAAACTTGGTCAGGGGACACAGCCTCCAAGATCAAACTCTGCGGCCTACCGTTTTCAGGTGATTTCCTTTTCGGTCAAGATCTGGAAAAAGTGTTGGACAGAACAGCTGACAAAAAGGCCTTCCCTGATGAAAAGAAACAGACTTCAAAAAAGAATTTTCGTCCTTTTCAGCAGTCCTACAAATATAAAGACAACAACAAACGTTGGGTTCCCCAAAAAGGTAGAGGAAGGGCGGAGTTCTTTTTAGATCTCCCCCAGACCAAACCCCTAAAAACAAGTGACAATCCTACTCCTGTGGGGGGAAGATTGTCCGCCTTCCTTCCTCAATGGAATCAGACGTCCACAATTCCCTTCGTAAAAAATATCATTGCAAAGGGGTACAGTCTGGAATTTTCAGAATGCCCTCCAAGCAGGTTCTATGTTACAGCGCTTCCACAGGATCAAGAAAAGTCTTCCGCTATGATGAGCCTATTACGGGATCTGATACAACAGGAAGTAATAGTCCAAGTCCCGAAACAGGAGGGACGGGGGTTTTATTCCCATATATTTTTAGTAAAGAAACCTTCAGGCAAATACCATTTTGATTCTGAAGATTCTAAACAAATCAATACGGTACAAACACTTTTCATATGGACACAGTTCATTCCATAACCAAGTTAACCCCAGACTGTATCATGGCATTCCTGGATCTGAGGGATGCCTACCTTCATGTACCGATAGCACCGGCCTCCCAACGTTTTTTTCGCCTGACCATCAACCTAGGGACCCCTGTCTGGCATCTCCAGTTCAAGGCCCTTCCCTTCGGTCTTTCATCCTCCCCCAAGATTTTCAAAAAAATAATAGCGGAAGCCCTGGAACCTCTGAAACTGAGGGGGATCTCGGTCATTCCATATTTGGACGACCTTCTGTTTTTTTGCGGATTGCAGAGATCAGGTTGTGACAAACCTTCAAATGTTGCAGGCTCATCTCAAGAGTCTAGGCTGGTTGTTAAATCTAGAAAAATCAAATCTAGATCCAACACAGGAGACAAGGTTTCTGGGTTACACCATAAATTCGGTATTTCAAAATGTGTTTCTTCCCCAGGAAAAAATGGAGAAGGTATTTTCCGCCGTGAGTCAGGTTCAGACAAATCTCTGGATTTCAGTTCGGACAGCTATAGCAGTTTTGGGTCTGCTTACGGCCTAGATTCCGGCCGTCCAATGGGTGAGATTGCATTTCCGACCCTTCAGATGAACATCCTACAGGCTTGGTCGCACTAGGAATCGCTAGAAAAACGATTCAAACTAACATCAAATGTAAAACGAGCAGTCTGGTGGTGGAGAGACTCAACCAACCTGACAAAGGGCCTTTCCTGGGTCTTCCCTATAGACAAACGTCTAACAACGAACGCGAGTTCCTGGGGTTGGGGAGCCCACCTAGACGGTCAGACCGCACAAGGAACCTGGTCCAAAGCGGAAACCAGAAAATCATCGAACTGGAGGGAACTAAAAGCCATCTTCCTGGGTCTCCTTGCCTTTCAACAAGTGAAGTGAAGGGGCGTCACATACAGATCCTGTCGCACAACACAACAGCGGTGGCTTACGTCCTCAAACAAGGGGGAACCAGGAGCAGAGGCCTCATGGAGCTAGCCAGTCAGCTCTTGTCCTGGGCAGAGCTAAACGCGACTTCCCTATCAGCAGTCCATCTGAAAGGGTCTCAGAATCTGCTAGTTGATCTTCTAAGCAGAAAAAGTATAGTGGAGGCGGAATGAAGTCTCAACCAGGAGATCTTCACAATGATCTCCAAGGAATGGGGGCAACCACAAATAGACCTGTTTGCCAGTCAGGAAAACTCAAAGGTTCAGGAGTTCTTCTCTCTTCACAGAGAGGACCAGGCGGTAGGCATAGACGCGCTAGCCCAACCATGGCATTACCAGCTGTGCTATGCCTTGTCCCCCTTACCGCTAATCCCATTAGTCCTGAGAAAATTCAGGGAAGAAAGCACCAACTTATTCCTGATTACTCCCTACTGGCCAAAAAGACCTTGGTTTGCGATACTCCTAAACTCAGCCGCAAATCCTCCGTGGAAACTACCTTTCAGGAGGGACCTACTTTCACAGGGCCTTGTGAACCATCCAGAAGCAGACCGGTTACACCTAACGGCCTGGTTTCTGAGGAAGACCTCCTAAAAGCCAAAGGACTTTCTGATAAAGTGGTGAAGACCCTACTCTCTAGTAGAAAGGAAGTAACTAGGGCCATTTACCTCAAAGTATCGAAGAAGTTCAACTCTTGGTGTTCTTCCAAAAGTCTTAAAGTCAAAAGTGTCATTTCAGTTTTGGAATTTCTTCATGAAGGAATGGAGAAAGGAATGGCAGCCAGCACCCTGAAAACACAGGTGGCGGCTCTTTCAGTTTATTTTGAAAAATCTCTATCCAGAGAAGCTTTAATTTCTAGATTTTTTTTTTTTTTTTTTTTTAGGGCACTTGCTCGAAACGGATCCATAGCCCTCAAAGCTTTTCCCAGTTGGGACTTATCTATTATTTTACAGGGTCTCACGGAGGCCTGTTTGAACCCTTACAAGATATTCATTTTGAAAATTTGGTTCTCAAGACAATTATTTTTTTAGTGGCCATCACAACGGCAAGAAGAGTCGGCAAACTTTAAGCCCTGGCAATCACAGAACCTTTTCTTGGCGTTTTTCCAGACCGGGTGGTCCTCCAAACGGATCCAGCCTTCCTTCCAAAAGTGTCCGACTATCCATCGGTCTCAAGAAATAATTCTTCCTACCTTTTCCTCAGTTCCTACCAATGCAGGAGAGGAAGTTTTCTATACACTGGATGTGAGAAGATGACTGCTTCAGTTTCTTTCAGTCACTAAAGAATTCAGGAAATCGAACGCCCTTTTGATCATATTCTCAGGCCCACGCAAAGGGAAGAAGGCTTTCAAAAGTACGCTAGGCAGATGGCTTAGACAAGCAATTATGGAAGCCTATCAAGCTAAAGTAAAAATGCCTCCTTCGGGTATTGCTGCTCATTCAACAAGGTCAATGGCAGTTTCATGGGCCGACAGGGCTGTTGCCACGCCTGATCAGATTTGTAAGGCTGCCACATGGTCCAACTACTACTTCTTTGGCATTATAGGTTGGACTTGCTGTCCGCCGCAGCGCAAGCCTTCGGCAGGAAGGTACTACAGGCAGTAGTCCCACCCTAGGGTAAGTTACTCGGTTATCCTCTCCAGGGTTGTCCTGAAAGGCGATTTTGAGAAAAACGTAGTTAGACTTACCAGTGACGGTATTTCTAAGAGCCTTTGAGGACAACCGCTATTTCCCTCCCTAAGTATTTCATTGGATTTATGTTTTAAGTGTCTATCATGGTTTGTTTGTGGTTCTTCTGTGCTTTGTCTTCCAGTTTGTCGGAGACCACAATAACTGGTGGAAGAGGAGGGATTTAAAGGTCATGTGTGTTTCCTGAAAAAGAGGCGGAGCTGCGCTCTCTCCAGGGTTGTCCTGAAAGGCTCTTGGTAATACCGTCACCAGTAAGTCTAACTAAGAGCCTTTCAGGACAACCCTGGAGAGAGCACACCTCCGCCTCTTTTTCAGGAAACACATATGACCTTTAAATCCCTCCTCTTCCACCAGTTATTGTGGTCTCCGACAAACTGGAAGACAAAGCACAGAAGAACCACAACAAACCATGATGGACACTTAAAACATACATCCAATGAAATACTTAGGGAGGGAAATAGCGGTTGTCCTCAAAGGCTCTTAGAAATACCGTCACTGGTAAGTCAAACTACGTTTTGTTTTTGTTTTTTCTTCACCCCTCGTTTTTTTTTTTCTTCACCCCTCGTTTTTTTTTACACTGCTTGGGGACGTCCCTAAGGTCAAGATGCTGCTGTGTTCGTCCATGAACGGGAGAGAAAATAGGATTTTTGTACTCACCGTAAAATCCATTTCTCTAAATTCATGGACGGATACAGCACCCACCCCTCCTTTGTACTGCTTTTTGATGAACTGAGGCTACAAGATGCAGGGAGAAGGGGGGTGTACCCAGGGGGCCTGCCCCCTGGGCTGTACTGCACTGTGTGATGTGTTTTTAACACTTAACATGCTGTTTTTCTGCCTAGTCAATCTAACAGGAGGATAATACGCTAAGGTCAAGATGCTGCTGTGTCCGTCCATGAACTCAGAGAAATGGATTTTAGGGTGAGTACTGCGACAAGATCCTTTCTCGCCCAGTTCTGCTCTCCCGACACGCCTCTGCTACCAGTGAGTCAGCTTGCAGATTGCAACGTCTAATGGTCCAGTCATCCAAGGTTCCTAGGTCCGAACTACAGCTATGTTCAGACCCATTAAGAACAAACACCAGGCAGGCTGTATGTAAGTTCAAACAGGACTCTCTATTTTCAAGTACACAGCACACTTTTATACAGAATTTTGGAACATCCCACTCCCAACAACCGCTTTCCTATTTATTGGTCAATTGTAAAGTATGCAGTCTTCACTCAGGTCCTCCTTGACCATGCAAATGAGGACTTGAAATAGTCAACAGGGATTGGTCCCATAGCTTGGATAGAAAGACTTGTGTATTGAGACAGAAGCCCCAGGGGGTAATCAATGTACACAATAACCCGGTCTACTTAATTACTACCTCTGAGAGGTTGCATTCCTTTAGACCGGGGATATGCAATTAGACAATAGAATGCTAATTCAATACAGCTGACAGGAGACTTCTGACCTTTAGAACAATACAAAGTCCCTTAGCGTAAACACATACATCTTCAAACACACATAATAGATTCAATTAACCTTCAATGCACCATCCTAGCCAGACGGACTGTCTCCGACACCCGCTCTTAACCTGTACAATAAAAGGTATTTCACAAGCTGGTTCCACTTAGCATTTCAAAAGCCGGTATCCTTGCATTGAATGTCCCTCTCCTGTGTAACAGATGTCAAGTAGAAACACTTTAATATCTCAAGATCCATGACAAGTACAAAAATTATATTTTTTCCAATTTCAAGACTAATGGAATAAGCTTGAAAGGGGTGATCCTGTAACGCAGCCATTTTGTTGAGGGTGTAGAAAGATGAAGCCTTGGTGTTGCTCTGATTGGGAAACCAGTCTACCGGGACTATTCCCCAATCTCCTGGTTTTCACTAAAACCAATTCTCTCAGAAAGCTCCATTGGACTTGGTTATAATTTATTATCTAAGCTTTGAAGATGGGTTAGGACTTTCAGAAGATCCTTAGTCGATTTTGCTCTATTTTGCCCCCTCAAAGAGCAAAACTGACCAGGATTTCCTGGATGCTTAAGTGCTAGAGCCTCCACCATCCCCTTTTAAAGATTCTGGGGTGGAGGAGAACATGAAAGGAAGGGATCTCAAATGGAACTGGCAAGTGTTCCCTCCCCTCCACAGAATTGCCAGCCAAAGATCACACTGAAAATGTAGATGTATAAGAATGCGCAGGTAAGCATCTTTAAGTCAACTGTACCTATGAAGCAAATGTGGAGACAGGATTGTCTTAATTGAGAATATGGTGTCCATACAGAACCTTTATAAACTATCTTCTGGTTTAGAGGTCTCTAGTTGAGAATAAGATGAAATTTGCTTGAAAGTTTTTCGAATTACAACCGTATTAGAGTAGGAACCTTGGTTGACTTGTTCTTTGGGTACAGGGATAGAAATTTGCCGGTTAACCAGTGCGTCCAACAGGGCACTATGAGGGAGGCCTGCTGGAAAACACTAGACATTGTCCTCTGAATGAATATTCATAATGCGCAGAAATTGTTTTGCCACTGGGGTAGGAAGAACCCCAACCTTCCTCCTACCAGTCCTGGCTAGTCATTGGGGTTTACTGGTATGTCCAGGGGGTTAACAAAAATCTTTTTGGATTTGCCATCACTACTTTTGACCAGACTCATTGGAGTTTAGTTCTTTGGATTATGAAAGAAACTCTTCACTGGTGTCTTTCTACCAAGAAGAAAAAAAAAAAAGATATCTTATGAGCTGTGCGGTCTAAAATGGTCTCCAAGTTGAGCCCAGCGGTCTAAAATGGTCTCCAAGTTGAGCCCAAACAGTAAATTTGTGAATGGAATGCCACAAAGATAGACATTGGAAGCCAGAGCCCCAGTCCAGCACTTGCGCTACAAAGTTTTGTGTGAAGAATCCATAAGCGCTGCGGACTTGGCAATAAGTTGACTAATTCATTCAAAGAATCGGCAATAAAATCCTCCCCTTTTGAACTAAACTGATCATGAGATCTTTTAAAAATAACCATGTTCTCGAAAGAAAGTACTAAATTTTAGAAATTCAAGAGGATTTTGCATCTAGTTTGGGCAGCTTGTTCCACGACAATGACGGTTTCTTGTCAAAGGATTTCAGTATTTTAGTAAAAAATGGGTGTTTTCTCATAGCCCTTCCTAAAGCCGTTTTGAAAAGAGCATGATAAACAGGCTTTTCTTAAGTCTCTGGTACATGCAATAATGAAGGGTCATAAACACTTCCTTCTTGTATGTTCTTTCTCACAATTTGTCCTTTTAGGTTGTTGACATTCTCCAGACACAATCAAATATAGGAATGTTTAAAATCCTTCACACCTGGCAGCACTAGGGTTGGTTTGAATCCCAACCATGGCGCTACTTGCCTAGAGTTTTCATGTTCTCCCTGTGCCTGAGTGGGTTTCCTTCAAGTACTCTGGTTTCCTCCCACACTCCACAGTTGTAGGTTAATTGGCTCATCTCTAAATCGGCCCTAGTGTATGTATGAATGTGAATGAGGGGTCTTATATTGTATATAAGAAGAACCTGTAATAAGAGGTGCCAGACTTTTTGTTTTTTGCATTAAGACATAATTTAAAACCTAAATAACATATTACATTGTGAAAAGCTTTGGGAAATTACTGCACTTGACCAATCATGTGTGAAGCTGCTAACACTAAAACAAAGTCAAAGAAATATGTGAAAACCATCAAAGAAACATAATACAATACATTAAAAATAAAGTATACACAAAAATAAAAAAGTCCAATGACTGAAAACATGAAATCACCACTATATAGTGAGCTCACTAGAGCAAATGTCCAAAAATGTGAAGGACTTAGGATACATTCTTGAGATGGCACTTAGTGGAATGAAATATAACCCTATCGCC
The DNA here is from genome assembly GCF_905171775.1 of Rana temporaria. Classification (NCBI taxonomy): domain Eukaryota; kingdom Metazoa; phylum Chordata; class Amphibia; order Anura; family Ranidae; genus Rana; species Rana temporaria. The sequence continues at coordinate 353,269,537 of NC_053489.1, read as the reverse complement.
GGCGTCCCAACGGCTAGTATCTTCCACCAAACAAAATAAGATATGTACTCTTACTGGACTCGCATGCCAGCGGCAGTGGGTCAATCGAGCTTGTATCGGCCAATGCCTGGGACTCAATGATGCACAAGACTTGATGGAACTGGAACCTGGTTGGGGATCAATTGAGAAGTAGATGGTGGATACTCACCCGAATCAGCATAAAGATGATGAAAAATAGGCTTCATATGGTGCAGTTCAAAAAGGTATTTATTGTAAAAAAAAGTACATGTATCAATTCACAGATGTGTACAAAATTGTGATCACAAAGTTAAAAGCAATGTGGGGAGCGGTAAAATGTAAGACTGGCGCATTTCGTTCCCATTGCCTTCACCTAGGGCAGTGATGGCGAACCTTGGCACCCCAGATGTTTTGGAACTACATTTCCCATGATGCTCCACTACACTGCAGAGTGCATGAGCATCATGGGAAATGTAGTTCCAAAACATCTGGGGTGCCAAGGTTCGCCATCACTGACCTAGGGCATGAGTTTAAAGCGGAGTTCCAACCACAATTAGCATTTTTTAAATGTATGTCCTTTCATCCTGTGTTTTTATAATATAAATCCGGTCACTTACTATTTTACAATCCGCCACCGATCCGCATAGATATTCAAAAAAGATAGTTTATAAAACTATGTCTACACCGTTCTCATTTTGCTTGTGGGCATTGTGAAGCCTACAAGCACTTGCTTCCTGGAAGTCTTGGATGGGGAGTGATAATTGGACATCGCACTGCATCCTGGGAAATTATGACACATTTCCCAGGAGCATTAGAGGGAGATGATGTCAGAATCCTAGGTGCTTTCAAAGGCAGATTTCGTGGGACCGCATAGCAACAGGCATTTCCAGATGAGTAAAAAAAAAATATATATATATATAATTTTTTTTTTACTTTTTTAGGTCTAATGCGCACAATAATGAAAAAAAAAATTGGGGTTGGAAACTACACTTTAAGTGCAGTTGGACGAAATGCATCAGTCTTGCATTTTATCACTCCCCACATTGCTTTTAACTTTGTGATCACAATTTTGTGTATACTATATTATTTTGTCTATTATTATTTTACGTTTATACATCTTTAATATATTATGTTGTTTATTTTATGGTTTTCAGTGCTACACTGTGTTTTCACATATACAGTGGGTACGGAAAGTATTTAGGCCCCCATAAATAACTCTGTTATATTGCAGCCATTTGCTAAAATCATTTAAGTGAATTTTTTTCCTCACACAGCACCCCATATTGACAGCAAAACACAGAATTGTTGAGCTGTTGCTAAAATTATATGCAAAAGTATAAAAATGCACAAGCATAAAAGCAATGATAATAAGTGCAAAGTACAAAATATTGTGCAAGTGGCAAACTATGCAAAAGTATAAAAACACACAAGTATAAAAGCAATGAGTGGATGGTATAGTGTGGTCTGATTTCTGTTTGCCCTATTTCCCCTGGGATGGATTCGGGTCCTCCCCTCTCCCCCCCTTTTTATTTTCCTTTTTTCCCTTTGATGTCCAGTGTATTATAGGATATGATTAGTATTACACTATACTGAGCAATATATGTGAACTCCCTCCCTTCCCTTTCCCATCTCCCTTACCCTTCAGACAAGATACTTGAAAGTTTTATTTCTGTATATGATTCTTCATATCACTGTGATCGCTGTTGAATGCCTTGATGCTCTGATCTGTATCGCTTGTAATGTGTAAGCCTGTAATCGTTTGATTATTTCAATAAATATTCCTTCTGTTAAAAAAAAAAAAAAAGCAATGAGTGTAAAAACGCACAAGCAATGATAAAATGTGCAAAGTGGAAGATATTGTGCAAGTGGCAAACTAAATAACATGCCAAACAATAGTGTCCAAATAAACCTCAAATGCTGAAGAAATAATATAATAATTATGGAAAACACTTCAAATAGTACAAGCGCAAATAACATCTGCAGTGAAATATGTAAACAAGCATGAAATGAAATGCAAAGGTGCATTGGGTGAACGTGGTAAATTCCAAAGTGATGCTAAAATAAGACCAAAATGTGCAATCGCACATAAGTGATGCGTGCAAGGCGATGGCTTTTTCAGTGCCTTCTACTAAGGTGCAATCTTGCAGAGTGATGGCTCTTCAGTGCCTTCTGCTAAGGTAAATGGATGGCCCCTTACCTCACTGCTGTGAGGTTACAGCATATAAGAAAAGCCTGAGTGTATCCAGCGTAATCCAGCCTGCCTGGATGGTGCCTTGGGTAATCCCTGGATGTGGTCCCTGGTTGTGGGGAGCGGCTGTTGCGTCCGTGGTGTAAGTGGTCTCCGGATGCCGTGCATATATGATAGCAGGGAAGGTAAAAAGAAATACCAGGATAGTGTAGTATGTTTTAACTACAATTGAGTTTACTGCATAAAATGTATACATGGTACTCACATTCAAACAGTAAACAAAACGTGTATCCACGAGTGCCGAGCTCGCCTGCATCACTTCTGGTTGCCTCTACGTATATATACTGAAGTCTTATCAAGGATATCCCTGTACTTGGCCGCATTCATCTTTCCCTCGATTGCAACCAGTTGTCCTGTCCCTGCAGCTGAAAAACACCCCCACAGAATGATGCTGCCACCACCATGCTTCACTGTTGGGACTGTATTGGACAGGTGATGAGCAGTGCCTGGTGTTCTCCACACATACCGCTTGGAATTGAGGCCAAAAAGTTCTATCTTGGTCTAATCACACCAGAGAATCTTATTTCTCACCATCTTGGAGTCCTTCAGGTGTTTTATTTTTTATATAGCAAACTCCATGCAGACTTTCATGTGTCCTTGCATTGAAGAGAGGCTTCAGTCTGGCCACTCTGCCATAAAGCCCCGACTGGTGGAGGGCTGCAGTGATGGTTGACTTTCTCCCATCTCCCGACTGCATCTCTGGAGCTCAGCCACAGTGATCTTTGGGTTCTTATTTACCTCTCTCACCAAGGCTCTTCTCCCCGATAAGTCAGTTTGGCTGGACGGCCAGCTCTAGGAAGGGTTCTGGTCATCCCAAACGTCTTCTATTTAAGGATTATGGAGGCCACTGTGCTCTTGAGGACCTTAAGTGTGAAAAATGTAAAGGGGTCTGAATACTTTCCGGACCCACTGTATTACATTGAAAATAGATGAATAGACATGTCCCTATAACTAAGCACCAGTGCCTCTATGTCCAGTGAGGAGTGAAAGAGAGGAGAGGGCTGCCAATCTTTGACACATCGCTGGGTCTTGATCGGGCTCAGGTAAGTATTTATTTATTTATTTATTTATTTATTATAACTATTTGTTTGTGAAGCGCGCATATACCATCGGTCGGTGGTGCCAAAGCGCTTTGTGACAAAATAGCCCCGATGTTCTGGCGAGGGGAGCATAAATGAAAGAGGAGGGAGAAAAAGGCAAGAAATCAGCGCGTAGATGAACGAAGAAAAAATGGCCTAGGATTGAATTGCTTGGCAGAATAGCCAGGTCTTCAGTATTTTGGGGAGAAGTTAAACAGAAGTTTTTGTACCTTTTTTCTAATGCAATAAGGTAAAATTCTTTTCCCTTCAGAACCACTTTACTGAAACCAAGTGTGGCAATTGCATGAACATAATGCTGTCAATAGGTAATTGGAAGTCTTAACAGTACTAGGCAGAAAACCTCTTGTAAACATGTTTAACCACTTCCATACCAGGCACTTGTGCACCTTCCCGCCTAAGCCAATTTTCAGCTTTCAGCACTGTCGCACTTTGAATGGCAATTGCGCAGTCATGCTACACTGTACCCAAACAAAATTGGCGTCCTTTTTTTCCCCCACAAATAGAGCTTTCTTTTGGTGGTATTTGATCACCTCTGCAATTTTTTTTTTTGCGCAACAACTAAAAAAAGACTGAAAATTTTGAAAAAAAATTACCTTTTTATTTTTTTCTGTACATTTTTTTTTTTTGTAAATAAGTTTCTCTTTCAATTACGGGCACTGATATGGCGGCACTGATGGGCACCGATGAGATGGCACTGATGGACATCGATGAGGTAGTACTAACGGGCACAGATGAGGTGGCACTGATTGGCGGTGCTGGTATGCGGCACTGATGGGCACTCATAGGCGGCACTGATGGGCACACATAGGCGGCACTGATGGGCACACATAGGCGGCACAGGGCACTCATAGGCGGCACAGATGGGCACTCATGGGCGGCACTGATGGATACTTATGGGTGGCACAGATGGGCACTGATAGGTGGGCACTGGGCATGGATGGACACTGTGGGGTGGCACTGATGGACACTGGGGTGGCACTGATGGACACTGTGGGGCAGCACTGATTTTCCCAGGTTGCCAGTCAGTGCCCATTTGTGGGCACCGATTGGCATCTTTTTTATTTTTTTGCAGGCTTTTTTATTTTTTTTTGCCCACCCTGGTGGTCCAGTGTGGCGATCCGAGGGGGGGCTGCGCTGATAAACAATCAGCGCGAACCCCCCCTGTCAGGAGAGCCGCTGATCGGCTGTCCTCCACTCGCGTCTGTCAGACGCGAGTGAGGAAGAGCCATCAACGGCTCTTCCTGTTTACATCGTGATCAGCCGTCATTGGACACGGCTGATCACGTGGTAAAGAGTCTCCGCCGGAGGCTCTTTACCGAGATCGGAGATGCAGGGTGTCAGACTGACACCCCGCATCACGATCACAGCGCTGCGCGCCCGGCATGAAATCCTGCAGGAAGTTCTGGAACGTCCTGTCAGGATTTCAGAACCACTTTTCGGACGTAAATCGGCTATAGGCCGGGCGGGAAGTGGTTAAGGAAGGCGTCTAGGGCATGATCCAGTGGAAACAATAAGAGGCAGTGCAAATAACCATTTATGTGACTGCTTATGAGGAATAAAGAAAAAGATATGACCAGGTTCATAATGAAGATGTAAAATCCACAAATTTTAGGGCAATAGAAATGCGAGATACTGGTGGATATTAGTAAACAAATGGTAATGTGTCTTATGGCAGGAAAAACATAGAATGTATGAAAAATAATGGATATAAACCATGAAATCTGTCCATAACCACAATGTAAAAAATGTATTATTTAACCAAGTACACAAGGTAAATCATATATGACCAGAAGATGAACAAAGTAGTAACTTAGATCTCAAGGTTTTTCAAACTGTTATAAAAGGGAGCTATGGGATCCTTAAACCGGTCCCACACTGTTTAAAATTCAGCTGGTTCAGCAGGGAATGGACAAATGTTCTGTGTTTGGTGGCCCAGCTTGTCAGAAGTATATTGTTTGATCGTCCCTGTTGAAGGGACATGCTAAAAATCTTGTTGATCAACAGTTGCAGACAAGTGTTACTACCCATATGTATAAGATGTTATATGCAAAAATCAAACACTGGCAATGTAAGAGAACAGATACTGATGCGTGGTAACGAAGAAAAGCTTTCTGCAAGTAATGTAGAAAAATATCAACACTAGGGATGAGCCGAACAGGCCCCCCCCCCCACCCCGGTTCGGTACGCATCAGAACATTCGAACGGACCGAAAGTTTGCATAAACTTTCCAACCCCGTTAAAGTCCTATGGGACTCGAACATCAGAAATCAAAAGTGCAAATTTTGAAGTCTAAAATGGAAGTTATTATCCTAAAAAGGGTTTGGGGACCCGGGTCCTGCCCCCGGGTACATGTATCAATGCAACAAAAAAGTTTTAAAAACGTCATTTTTTTTGGGAACAGTAATTTTAATGATGCTTTAACCACTTCCCGACCTCCTCATGTACATATACGTCAGCAGAATGGCACGGACAGGCACATGTACGTACCTGTACGTCCTCTGCTAGACGTGGGTGGGGGGTCCGATCGGGACCCCCCCCCGGTACATGCGGAGGTCGGGTCCGCTCGGGGAGCGATCCGGGACGACGGCGCGGCTATTTGTTTGAGACCCCCATCACAATGTCAGAGATCCAACTTGCATTGAAAAACACCAAGCCGGGTAAGGCCCCAGGCCCCGATGGCCTCACCATGGCATACTACAAGGCAGTTCTGCCGTCAGTGGGACAATACATGGTGAGGCTGTTTAACGAATTAGGTTCTGGGAAATCCCTCCACGCCACCACACTGCAAGCCCAAATATCCGTGATTTTGAAAGCTGACAAAGACCCAACCCTCTGCGGCAGCTACCGCCCCATTTCCCTCCTCAACACAGACCTCAAATTATTTACTAAAACCCTGGCATCTAGACTCCAAGGACATCTCCCACACCTGATACATTTAGACCAAGTAGGTTTCGTGCCCACTAGGGAAGCCCGAGACAACACTATTAAAGTGCTTAACCTCCTACATATGGTCTCCTCCAGTAAGACACCTAGTTTGTTTGTGGGGACAGACGCCGAAAAGGCGTTTGACCCGGTGGACTGGCATTTCATGATGTCTACATTGGAGCACATAGGTCTGGGTGAGAGGATGAGGAATTGGGTGACGGCAGTCTACAACGGACCGACGGCAAGGGTGAGGGCCAATGGGGTACTGTCAGACTCATTCCCAATAACCAACGGGACGAGGCAGGGTTGCCCCCTGTCACCCCTCTTATTCGCACTGTCATTGGAGCCTTTCCTGTGCCATGTACGGCTGAATCCCGACATAAAAGGCATACCCACCTCAAAGACGCAACACAAAGTCTCCACATACGCAGATGACTTGCTTTTCACCCTTACGGACCCTGACTCCTCCCTCCCGGCCCTATTTAGGGAATTTGGAACTTACGGTAGTCTCTCCAATCTAAAAATCAATTTAACAAAATCAGAAGCCATGGGCATAGGGATCCCACAACAACAGTTAACCCATCTCAAGGCCGGGTTCGGCCTGAAATGGACGGAAGTCGTGCTGAAATACCTAGGGACGTACATCCCCCCTACACTCACACGTCTATTCCAGCTAAATTTCCCCCCCCTGCTGACAGAGGTTCGGAGATTACTGACTCAGTGGACTGGTGGATTGCATTCCTGGGTAGGCAGGTGTAACATTTAAAAAATGACAATACTCCCCAAATTCCTGTATCTCCTGCAGGCCCTTCCGATTCCCATCCCGGGGAGTTACTTTAAGCAGGTCCACTCCACGTTCAACCATTTTCTCTGGGCGGGGAAAAGGTCGCGAATATGCAGAACACTCCTCTCCCTCCCCAAGTTACAGGGGGGCCTGGCCCTTCCAGACATCCGGACATATTATCGCGCGACACACCTGGTCAGATTGCTTGACTGGTGTCGACACGGACACAATAAACTATGGACACAAATGGAACAGAACCAGACCGGAATCCCCTTGCACCGCGCCCCGTGGTGCTTCGCCTCACTCCCTCCCTCGGTTAAGCGCCACCCACTTGTGGGGACCACGACTAAGATATGCTCAGACCTTTTTACCCAGCTCCCCCTGACCTCCAGAGATTCCCCTCTTAGACCCATCATCGGACACCCACTCTTTGGCCCGGGCCTGCAAGATAGGAGGTTTCTGGACCTCGGGAAAGCAGGCCTGTACCAGGCCTCACACTTTAGTTCAGGGGGACGATGGAAGTCAGCAACTGAACTAACAGACCCGGAGGGTATCTTCAGCCTTGACTTCCTGAGGGCAAACCAGCTGACTCATTTCTTGAACTCCATACCGGCCCCCTCAGGCGGACAGGCACCATTGACAGAGCTGGAGGTGCTGTGTGGAGACACGGGAGTGCTCCCACACGCTCTATCCTTGATGTACGCTATGCTGATCGCCCCCCCCTGAGGGATATCAGATCCCGGCACTGGCAAAATGGGAGAGAGACCTGAACATACAGTTCTCGCCCACTAAAAAACAGACCATACTCCGCTTCACGCACAAGTCATCTCTGTGCGCGAGAACTCAGGAGACGAATTATAAGGTTCTTACCCGCTGGTAC